>NC_136907.1:12560017-12715839 GCF_949606895.1 Notothenia rossii
CACCCAGGGAATGCTTTCTGGTATTTTTGTATGGTATTTTCTGTTGATAAAACGCTGTGAAAAGAAAACAGTTCATCATGTTTAATAAATTCGATGTTAAATTGGTGGTGATATTGTGTCACTACAATATTTAAGGTTAAAAAACTAAACAAAAACGTTATTCTAATAACATAATGATATAATTGTGTCTTAGGTAAAGTGCTAACAAACATCAAAAAAGTGTACTGCTGTTTTTTTTAACTAAACTGAAAGTGCTTTCCCCCACAGGATTTGTTGACAAAATACAAAAATATATCAACTTTATATTTGAATACCCATACTCACACTACTTTTTTTCTGTGTTTTTTTCTTCTGTAGAGGAGCAACAAGAGTATCACGTACACAAGCAGCAAAGGAAGCGAGAAGGAAAGCACCCTCGCCCTGAACTGCAGCGCTACCAGCCAGTAGCTGGAAATGGAAGGTGTCACCGTGACGATGAGGAGGGAGAAACTAGTGGCCCTCTGTCCGCTGATTCCCATGATGAACCACCACAGAGTGAGAAAAAGGTTGAAAAAGCTTTAGAGAGACATGGGTGCACAGACAGTGGGGCGGTCACCGACAAAAGGGAAGAAGACAGGAAGAGAGGGGACGGTAGTAACACTCAGAACTGTAGAAAGGCCAACAGCTCCCAGCCTAAAGTAGAAGCAAATCAAGAGAAAGTTTCTGTTGAAGATGACAAAGACCACCAGGAACCCGTTGGAGCTGCTAGGGCAACACGAAAAGCTCGAAAACCAGACCGAGAATTGTATCAACCTGGGAGCCGAAGAAGCATCCAGGGAAAAGACTGTGGAGTTGGAAAAGAGCAGGATAAGCCTCCACCTAGCAATAACGGGCAGAAAAGTGAGCCAGAGTCCCAGATAAGTACAGGAGAAAAAGAGGAGAACCAAAAAACTTGTTTACAGGAGCAGGAAGGGGGAAATAAAGAAGTAACGGTTAAACCGGATAACATAAAACTGCCTAAATCCACTGAGACAAACCGAAAGCAAGGAGGCCGAGATGTGGGAAAAAACCCATTACCCTCAAACGCTACGGTGGACAAAATGACTAGCAAAATTGACAAACTTAGCATGAAAGAAAAGGTGGGATGTGACAGCCAAGTCATTGACGAGTTAAATTGCGAGAGAGGAGAAACATCTTCCAAGGAAAAGAGAGGCCAAGGTAGAGGAACAAAAGAGGAGGAGGAAAAGGTAGAAATGAAAAGGGAAAAAGGAAACCGCAACCGAAGGGGAGAAGATAAGGAAAGGGAGAGCAATCCAGATTCCAGACGAGGGAAAGAGGAAGCAGGCAGTCGAGGAAAGGTTGACCGGGGGGGGAAAGCTGAGAAGGAAAGAGACAAGAGAGCACCAGACGCAGACAAGGATAATAAAGCAGGAGAGCCGCACCAAAGCAAAGGAAGAGAGAATCGCAGAGAAAGCAAAAGAGGAGACACCAACAACAACAACCGCTCAAGAGATGCTGAAAACGATGCGAAAAGGGAAAGAAACACAGACAGGGCCGTGGAAGGAGGCGATAGAAACAAATCCAATGCAAACGGCACGACGGCAACCTCAAAGCGCTATTCCAAGTCAGATATTCGCCGCTCACGGAATCGCACTTACAGCAGCAGCTCAGCCAGCAGCGTGACCAGCCTGGATGGCCCTCGAGTAAGGATGGATGTGGAGCGTACCAAGTGGCCTCACTCTGAGCCTAAGCACAAAGAGGGGGCTGCTACAAGCGGAGCGGGACGGAGAAGTCATTTAAAAAGCTGGACAACCAATGGGGAATCATCCACAGAGTCAATGGAAGGGAGTGAGATGAGTGACAAAGCAGAAGAGAGGAAAAGAAGAGGTGGCAGGGAAGAACTAAGTGCTGAGAGGCGGAGGGTAGAGAGGAGCAAACCAAAGGGGACCAGAGGGGGAGATAGGGGAATCCTTAGGGTCTCTCTAGAAAAACTGCCAGGTAACCCCTCACATGTTGCCGTACCACAACATCGTACGGCAGGCTTGGTTCCCCGGGGCAGAGGGGGGGGTATCCTGATACTTCCTGCTCGCACAGACATCTCTAACTCTCCTGAAGTCGGGCAGAGGCTTCTTTTTGGTGGTATCAGGGGAGGGGGAGCCGCCAGAAGTAGAGGAGGCCGAGGAGGAGAAGCGAGGCGACTCTGGGATCCAAACAACCCCGACCAGAAGCCAGCTCTTACCGCGACCCAGTCCTCGCAGCATTCACCTCGCCAGCAGCCTGTATATCTTCAGACAGGGGCTGCAATTGGTCAACTTCACTTCCTGGACACAGACGACGAGATGGCAGGAAGTCCTCCGGTGGCGCAGGGTGATCACTTTCGAGCCCAGCAGGTCGCTGCCATGGCCTTTTACAAATTCCAAAACTCTGACAACCCTTACGGCCACCCCGTGCCGGCCAGCAACTCGCACAGTCCTGGCAGCACCGCCAGCTATGCATACCCTTATCAAATGGGACCCTACCAAATGGCTCCCGCTAATGGTATGTACCCTGTGGGTCAATTCTGTGGGAGTTACAAGGGAGCAGGGTATCCCCAGCCTGTTGCAGGAGGTAGTTTGACATCGGAAGAGGTGGAGCAACAAGCCAGAATGGAGCTGGGGAGGATGCTGAGGGCTGCGGACGCACAGGAGCTTCAGCTCAGCAACCTGCTGTCCCGGGACAGAGTGAGTGCTGAGGGACTGGAGCGCATGGCCCAGCTCAGGTGAGGATTTTGAGTAACAGCTGTGTATTGTTCTATATTTTAGTTTTCGCTTACTTGTTACGCTTTCAGGTTATTATCCCTAATAATTAGTAGTGGACTTATTGAAAGAGCACTGTCCTGATCTGCCCTCCTGTTTTTCTAGAGCTGACATTTTGGGGCTCTATGAGCAGGTCCTCCTGACAGACATCGACTACTCTGACTCGCAGAACGTGGATCAAGCTCTGTGGAAGAATGTCTTTTACCAGGTCATAGAGCGCTTCCGGCAGCTCCTCAAAGACCCCGCCTATGACAACACACCTCATGTAAAGAACATGCTGCTCACACTGCTCGATGAGGTAAGAATGATGTGGGGGAATCAGTCAGGGGGAAATGAAGAGGTTATTGCAAGGGGGGGCAGTTTGGATGTGTGTGTCTTGCATTGAACACCTGTTTGCAGGATTCCTTACCCTGCTAGAGAAGTCAATACAAATGCCAATAGTGTCTTTGGGCACTTTATTGGGTATTGTTAGTAGAAACTAGATCAGTAAACCCAGAACTAGTACTGTATTATTTAGAAGATGCAACATACACAGTGCATTTGAAACATTTGTATCCAAAACAGTTTTTACATCCTTGTGTTCACTGTCTGTTTTCCAGGGGGCCCTTTTCTTTGACGCGCTGCTACAGAAGCTGCAGACGGTGTACCAGTTTAAGTTACAGGATTACATGGATGGGATAGCTATCAGGGCTCGGCCGTTGCGTAAAACGGTACGGCTATACTCTTTTGACTCATTATGTGATTGCACAATAAGCTACTTGCTAGTTGTGAATTATGAAACTGAACATTGCATCTCGTCAATTGTTAAACAATTCTGATGTGTTTCTGTCTTCTTCAGGTGAAGTATGCACTTATCAGTGCTCAGCGCTGCATGATTTGTCAGGGCGATATAGCGCGTTACCGGGAACAGGCCAGTGACTCGGCAAACTACGGCAAGGCTCGCAGGTAATGGCTTTGAACATTTGATGTGCATTGGTTGGTTATGATTAGGGGTGCACCGAATGGGAAATTCTTGGCCGAAACCGATACCGAAAATAGGAAACAGTTGGCCGAAAACCGAATGCCGAAAGGCCGAAAATGATTAATAGAAATATATATATATATATATTGTATACATTTTTTACCAATGTTGTTCAGCTACCTGATTATGGAAAAAGACATGATTATGGTAAAACTTAACTTAAATAATAATCACTATTATGGGTCCATAAAACATTTATTCAGCACTTTTGAATGCATACAGTACATTCATTCCAAGTCAAGTGCATTTTCTTTTCACTGTAGGATAACTACAACAAAGTGCATTCAGAACAAAGCCAAGGTGCTTTAAAACGACATAAACATCTAGGCCAGTAGGCCCACAACAAAATAGTGTAAATAAAGACTGTAACAGCCAGGCCTTCAACAACAACAAATGCACCTATACATTTGGTAACCTAACGTGTTGTTGTGATTACGTAATCAAAACGCGGCGACAAGCACGGCGCGCGACCATGCTCGCGGCTGGCTCACAGCCAACATGTCTGCCGCTTGGAGATATTTAAAAATATCAGAGAGAGAGGTGCGGATTGCGATTTGTAAAACGTGTTCAGCTGACATTTCTCGAGGAGGTGTAACTGCAAATACTTTCACCACTTCGGGATTACTCCACCACTTGAAATCAAAACACCCGGACAAATATGCGGAGTATGATCAACGTAACCCTGTTCTCTGACATTCTGTGATATTTTTTCGGTGCTAAAACCCTTTCGGCCGAAAGCCGAAATTGCCTTTTTAACAATTTTCGGCCGATAATTTTCGGTGGCCGAATATTCGGTGCATCCCTAGTTATGATTATGTTGTTTTTTGCCGTGGGGCCATTTTTGTACACCTATTGAATTATTAAGTAAAATTGTATTCAGTCCTGATTATTTTGGACAGACTTTGTACAAATCTCTATCTCTGACAGCTTTGTAAACTTGCTTAAAAGAGAACCTTATGATTTAAAGTGGACGCAGAATATTTCTAAAAGGCTAAATCTTCCATAACGTTTCTTTGATGGCATCTCATGACTACACCTCTCCATTTTCTGTATAGCTGGTACCTGAAGGCCCAGCAGATCGCCCCCAAAAATGGACGACCATATAACCAGCTGGCCCTGCTGGCCGTTTATACAGTAAGTGATGTCGTTTGAGAAGGAATGAAAATATTGAATATTTGGGCAAACACTTATTCGCTGCTTTAATCAAATACATTAGGCTTCTTATGTCTGTGTCTTTCTTAAAGCATAATTGAACAATACGTGATGATCCTCTCGCACCCTCCAACTATGTGTCCTTCCTGAAGGATACCTCCCTCCTCTGACTCTCTTCCCATCTCACTCACATACAGAACAGGAAGTTGGATGCTGTGTATTATTACATGCGCAGCTTGGCAGTCTCCAACCCCATCCTGACTGCAAAGGAGAGCCTGATGAGTCTCTTTGAAGAAGCTAAGCGCAAGGTTAGACTCAAAATGAAGTCATTAACTTGAACCATATGGTACTCCTTTTGGGCCCAAAAAAAAGCAGGCAGCGCAAGTGCTTCTTGTTTACAGATTTTTGTTTCTGCAGATCGAGCAGCTTGAGCGAAGGAGGAGACCGGAGCACGAAGGAGGCTCCAGGGGCCCGGCAGTTAAAGGAAGAGGGCGAGGGGAGGATGGAGCCCGCGTGGAGATCTGGATTCGCCCCAGCGGACAGGCGGCGACCCCGTCCTCTCTGAGAGGCGGCAGTGAATCCAGCAGAGACTCGGAACAGGACGGAGAGCTGGGCAGTCTCAGCGCTAGTGATGTAAGATCCCTTTCTTTCTTTTGCACTCTCATATGCACTCTCTCATATGCGCACACACACACACACACACACACACACACACACACACACACACACACACACACACACACACACACACACACACACACACACACACACACACACACACACACACACACACACACACACACACACACACACACACACACACACACACACACACACACACACACACACACACACACACACACACACACACACACTGAGTCTCATGTGCCTCTTCATGTGTGCACTCAGGACACTGGTCTCTTTGAGCATATTTTTGACGGGTATTTCCCCAAGTCACAAGGGCCTGCAGACGTCTCCAATGTTTCATAGATGATTTCATATCCCCCTCTCTTCTTCATAATTCAGTTGATTGTTTCCTCTGCTTTTATTCCATCCTCTCATTCAGTATGTCATCTACGTTTATTTCTTCTGAGGCTCATTTTGTTCTGCTTTTGTTGTTTCATTTTTTTCTTTCAATATGTCCTGTGGCTTTCAGTTCTGTTTAGTCATCTTTAGTTTTCATTTCCCCTCCTTTGTTCAAGTATAGTTTAGACCAGGGTTGTCAAACTCAATTTCGTCGCGGGCCACATTCGCATTATGGTTACACTTAAAGGGCCGGTTGTAACTTTAAGACTATATAAAAATACATATATAAATATTTAATGTATTATATTACATTATTGCCTCTGCGTTGGATTATTATCAGATAGGGTAATAACTTCATAATTAACTACGTCTGAAAGCAGAAGTCTAGGGCAAATAATTGTAAGTCTCTTCAGTGAGAATGTTACAAATTGATTTAAAAAGAAAAGCCAAATTCTGGATAAAAAAATCAAAAAGAATAAGAGACATTTGAAAAAAAAAAAAAAGTAACATTTTGAGAAAAGGTAATAAAAATTCTAAGAAAAAAGTCATATTTTGAAGGAAAAAAAGTCAAATTCTGAGGGAAAAAAGGCATATTTGAGATGCATTGTGGGACATGTAGTTTATGGGTGCTTCTGTAAATCGGTATGTAATCGTATAATAAACATATTATATTCTTTGAAAGCTCTTGTGGGGCCGCATAAAATGAAGTCGCGGGCCGGATCTGGCCCCCGGGCCTTGAGTTTGAAACCCCTGGTTTAGACTCTCTTAACCTCGTCATTAACCTTCTTATTTTAACAATTTTCATTTTGTGTTTGCGCTTCTGTTCACTATTTGTCCGTGTATTCTGTTGGAAGAGGCCTCTGTATGTGTGTCCTCTGCTCTTTCCAACCTCAATCGCCTTTCAGTACATTTCCACCCGTCCCCATTGTTCTAACTCTCGGATGCACTGGATGAACACATGTGGTTTCATGTTTCATGTGCTGTACAGGTTGTACCTAAATATAACTGTTGCTAAAAGATGTTCCCTTCTGGCCTTCTCTTTTTCTCCTCCAGCTAAATAAGAGAGTCATTCTGAGCTTCCTGCATGCACATGGAAAGCTCTTCACCAAAGTGGGGTGAGTGACGTCTCATGTATTCAGCTTCAATTCACTAACTGAATGAGCTTGAAGGAATCACTTCTTTTTGTTCGCATGTTGTGTCTATTCTTCCGGTGTGTGTTATAAATGTCTGTGTCTTTACAGAATGGAGTCCTTCCCCGGAATGGCCGCCCGTGTTCTGCTGGAGTTTAAGACGCTGCTTCAGCACAGCCCTTCACTACTGGGCAGCACGCACATGCTGCAGATCATCACCATCAACATGTTCACAATACACAACGCCCACAGCCGAGGTGATGCCACAAACCATAAAAACCATGTATTGCTTCATCGCTTTAACACATTTAGTTTATTTATGTTTTCTATATTTACATGGGTGATTGACAAAGATTTCTTTAGTTGTAAAATGTGTCTTATGTATCTCATCTTTCCACATGCAGTTCTCCAACTTAAATACAATATCCAAATGAACTGTCATGCTTCACACAAGTCATTTGTAATATTGATCAAAAGAGTGTTGAGGAAGGGTTGTTTCAAGTTCCTGCCCCTTGTTTTCCAGCTGAAGACAAGGAGGTGCGGTCCGTTTTACAGGAGCAGAGCACCGCCCTGGGTCTGGGCATGTTTGCTCTGCTGGTGCAGCGCTGCACCGAGCTGCTGAAGGAAACTCCTACAGGTACGCACACAGTACGCCCAACACCTGAAGGATCTGCAGCATGTTCTGGAATTGTGGCTCTACACTCATGTATAATAATGATATATAATAATATGCTATATAAAATGCCACATATATAATATTATCTACTATATAATAATATGTTGGTGATCTATATAGGAAAAACTGTTCAATAATGAATTAAGAATTACAAGAGTACGACACCACAGAACATTGGTGGACATTATTGGGCCAACTGACACATTTCCTTCAGCATTAAATGTTCCAAAGCGAAACTTAATATTATGAGTTATCTACTGTATATTTACAGTTTGCAAAGAGTTATTTTAGTCACCTGTCCGGTTTGACTCAACCTCAGAGACTAACTCCCAAATCCTTGGTGACTAGAGGATCCTTCTCTAGACCAACCAAATGTTGATTGACTCAATTGATCTGCCAAATCTGCAATTGTACTGCTACCTCTTACAAACCCACGTCTTATATGAACTACAATTTCTCAGTCAAAGGCATTAAATAAAACCTAAAACTATGAACAATATGACCAAAAAGGTCACTTATGATAGTTGTGTATAGTGTCTATATAACAGCACTGTTCATCAGTCTGTGGAGGAGATCAAAATATGACTTCAACAGTTGTATTTTTAAAAAATTCTCTTTCTCTCTTTAAGAACCAGTCCCCATGGCAGATGGAGAGGAAGAGGGTAAAGGGGAGGAGCTTGAGGGTATGGTGAGGGTCTCTGCCTTCTCATTGGACCTCAGAGAGCTGCTGCCAAGTATCAAGGTGTGGTCTGACTGGATGTTGGGACAGCCAGACCAGTGGAACCCACCACCGTGCAGCATAGAGTGAGTACTTGCAAATCGAGTAACCCTTATCCCTTCAGTGACTCTTGTTGGCCCCTTTATATTACTATGTGTTTATTTCTTTGTGTGTGTGCTCTGCTGGTACACAAACTGCACTCGCCCCAAGTCTCTTCAGACAGTGGGTTGTTGAAGGAATAACATACTAATTGCTTTCCCTCTCTATCAGCGGCAGCCCTGATGTGTGGCAGGGCCTGGCTGACCTGTGTAACATGCTAGCCCGTGTGGACCATGAGGAGGTGCCGCTGTACAAAGCCGACACTGAAGAAGTTGATGGCGATGAGGAGCTGACCGTGCTGCAGCTGAAGGAGGACCGGCTGCTGGCTGGCTTCGTGCCGCTGCTCGCTGCACCACAGGAGCCTTGCTACACAGACAGACACACTGACGTGGTAAGTGGAGAGGAAAGGTGTATTTTGAAACACGGGCACATTACTCATACTTATCAGACCTCACTAAGTATAATCCTTTCACCGTCTAGATTGAACAACTATTCTTAAATGTTCTCTTCCTGTTCTCATGCACATAATCCCACCTCCTCTTTCCTCAGGCAATAGCAGCAGATTGTAAGAGAGTGACGGTGCTGAAGTACTTTCTGGAGGCTTTGTGTGGACAGGAAGAGCCTCTGTTGGCCTTCAAGGGAGGCGAATACATCTCTGTGGCAACTTCTCCTCCACTTAACCACTCCAAGAATATAAAGGGCAGGCAGGACTCTCAGACAGAGAAAGAGGTGACTGTCTTTACCCTCTAATAACATGTCTTCTTCAGTTCCTCTCTTTATTTTTCTCTCATCGCACTACTTTCTTCCAAAATGTTACACAATACAAAATGATGGAAATAAAAGCTTGATTTCAGGTCAGCTAAGTATAAGTAAGTTGTAAGTATTGGAAGGCAATTTGCTTATAATGTGTCTTAACCGTGGCAGGCTGATGACGTCATCATTGAGGCAGAGTCGTCTCTCTCGGCATCAGAGGGAGAGGAGGACGCCGAAGATGTGGGAGACAGTGAGAATGACATCAGAGAACTGAAGGCGCGACGCCATGTTCTCACCAACAAACTGGCACAGCAACAGAAGCGCAGGGATAAAATACAGGTACCCTTCATAGCAATAGATATCAGATAACGAAATGAATTGTGATGGATAATTAGTGAATGTAATGAGAAACAGTGAGAGCTGGCAGTGGTGAATGTTGTCTCATGTAACTTGTGTGTGTTTCAGGCGGTGCTGCAGACAGGCGGGCAGTTGGAGCTGGAAGTGAGGCCTCGGTTTTTGGTTCCAGATACCAACGGATTCATTGATCACTTAGGAGGCTTGAAGAGAGTCCTTCAGTGTGGAACATACATTATAGTTGTGCCACTCATCGGTAAGGCTGAAATACAGAAAGGGGAAATATATCAGTGGATAAGAATGCTCTTTAGTAAGAGGTTTAGGGGAAATGTAATTTAAGATGTTGATATTATAAGAATGCACCATGTGTCTAATTTTGAAATGGTAAACATATTTGTTCATGTATCCTCATGCTGTGATGTGTTTTCTCTCAGTGATTACAGAATTAGATGGCTTGGCTAAAGGCCAGGACAACTTTGCTGGAGGAATGGGACCAGGAGGGCGCATCACTGGTGGCCGTGCCAACTATAATGTCAATACAGCCCATGTGCGGGCCGTGCAGGAGAAGGCCCGGCTAGCGGTGGGTTTCCTAGAGAAAGGTTTCGAAGCCAGGGAGCCGTGTCTCAGAGCTCTGACCAGCAGAGGGAACCAGCTCGAGTCTATCTCCTTCCGCAGTGAAGACACCTCTGGACAGCAGGTGAGAGCCCAAAATGTTTGGACCATTGTATTTTGTTTGAAAACTTTTGGTAATTGAGTTTTTGGGTGACTTTGTTTTTTATTTTCTCTCAGGGTACCAATGACGATGTGATTCTGTCCTGCTGCCTCAACTACTGCAAAGACAAGGCCAAAGATTTCATGCCTGATCAGAGAAGTATGTAACATTGATTGTCGTTTGTTTTCACATTTCCTCACATATGAAAACATGTTATTTGAGTAAAGCCATCTAGGTGTGTTTGACACTAATCTTTTGTCTTGTCCCCCACACAGACGGGACAGTGAAGCTCCAAAGGGAAGTGGTGCTCCTTACAGATGACCGTAACCTGCGCGTCAAAGCTTTGACCCGCAACGTCCCAGTGCGAGACATCCCTGCTTTCCTCAGCTGGGCCAAAGTGGGCTGAACCAGGCTAAGCTGGAATCAAAGGAACCCAACTGCGGAAGCCTGCTTGCCAGCCAGCCACGAGAGAAGACACACTTGAGCAGAGAAGGAGGAGGAAATGATCAAGAAAGAGTAGAACCACTTCTTATGAAAATCAAGCAAATGTAGTGAGAGCAGGGTGGGTTAAATGAGCCTTTTCCCTCTTGTGGTGAAGTGTGTGTGTATGTATGTGTTAAGATCAGAGAGCTTCCCCTGGAAAGAGACAGGGAGACTTGAGAAGTCTCAGAAAGGCTGGAGCCTTGAGTCTCTGCGCCTAGTTGGTGAGTGTGTACTCTGCAAGTGGCATTACATTTGAGGCTGATGACAAAATGAGGCCGTGAGAAAGAGAGTGTTAATGGTCATTGAGTTGATTAAAGACAACTATATTGAAGGCCAAAACTGGCGCTTCCACACTTCTCTTAGGGCCCATAGACTGCTGTGTTCCTACAGCAGAGCTGAGAGGGTGGGCACAGCTGGAGGGTCTTTGTCAGTGCTGTAAAAAGTGGCTGATTGTAGTGAGGGTAATTTGGCCCTAAAGCAACCCTCGGCACATCCAAGGAATCTCATGCCGGTTATGGCATTTCCTGCTTACCCAGGAAGTTTGTGTTGCCTGATAGGTAACCTTGGTTTTCCCTCCGGCTGCATACTAATATTGAGTTTGGCTGATGCAAGAAAACTATTTCAAACAACAAAACACATTATTTATTTATTTAGCTTTGGAGCTTTTATTTCCAGCATAGATTCATTTTCTCCACTTTGACAATTTGACAAAAAGCCTTGTTTTTTCTTTACATATTGGTGAATTTATTTTTAAAGAATTAGTTTCTGTTTTTGAGCAGTACACCAATTCACAGGTATTTGATGTCAAGACTACTCAGTTGTTCTATCATCTATCCCTTCATTTCGCTTTGTTTATACCCAGGTCTCCTTTACGTTGACTGTCGGATACTTTATTATCGAGTGCCATTGGTGAATGTTTCACTTTATTTTCTAATTCATCTTTACCTTCAGTCTTTCTTTTATCTTTTCAGTTAATACCACCACAGCATTTAACCTTTCAAATGTGATTAATCACCAATTGCAGTTTTCCTCTGTCTGGTTTTTCTTTTTTGTTTAGGTCCTATGTATTTCTCTTTTCTATACATGCAGTATACCGCCACAAATTACAGCCAGTAAGAGTCACCTCAACTTTAAGCAATACATTTCTGATACACTGTCTAAAACATTCAACACATAGGAACTATTTCTGTTTTTGGGACAGTTTGAGGAGAGACTGAGTTATGGTCTGTGTTTCTGTCTGCATTTGAGACAGTGTCTGGAGGCTCTTAATAGAGTAGTAATAGTATTTTACACCTGTGTTATCTTGTTATGTTTCATCATATGCAATACAATCACTTGCCACAGTTTCATAATATTAATTTTAAATAATACTGTGTATAGAAGTGGCTAGTCCACTTTGTTCCTTTTTCTTCAGCTTGGCTCGTACAGTTTCTATCAGCAGTTGATGTTTCAGAATGTGTGAGAACCTGTTGAGAGGTTTATTGGCTTTTTTAGCCACTTGTTTCTGTTGCTAATGAATGTTCAGTCCAATCTACTGTGTTAAGTGGCTCTGCTGCAGTGTTTTAGTGTAGGAGCACATTTAATAAATACATGGTTAATTTAACACATATTACGTTTTCATTTATCATCATTAAATATCTTTTGATGTCACTTTGTTATTTTCTTATTGATATGCATGAAATATTGTAATGTACACTAGCAATGTTGAAATGTCATAAGTAACACTAACAAGGCTTGTTATATTCAAGTAAGTCATCATAGTGAGACAGTATGCACATTACCAGGACCTTGAAACTGAGGCAACTAAATGAAATTCAACAATCTTTAATTTTATCATCAGCTTTCCATCTGTGATATCTCAAAATGTCAGCTTTGAAGAAAGCTTACAGTAGTTTTGCACACAAAATGCATCCTTAAATTTCACATTTGTTTTACATATAGATTTCATAATATTCAAATGTATTAAAAATAAACAAAAGACAAAAATCAAACAAACAAATGACCTGCAGAAAATTGAATTGAAATGACTAACAAACCAAAGCCTTTACACGAGTGCCTTCATGTGGTAGTGGAGGATGGCACAGATGGTGATGGAACTAAAGCTAGTTAAGGGCTTTTAGTGTAAAAAGTCAGTGGACAATGTGTTAATAAAACAGACAAACATGAGGTAATGTAAGGGTTATAGGAATATTGTAAATAAGACAACTGAACTGATCTGGTTCAGTCCTGATATCATAATAAAATAATACAATTGTACATTTTAAGTGTTAATGAAAGTCCTCAATGTACTAGGAGTAGCAATTGCACAAGATAAGTGCTTGGGGGATTCCAACTATTTACTAATACATGCTATAACTATTTTTCTTAACAAGCAACTATTTATGAATGTGCATCTTTAGAAAGCATGAGTGGGACAGATTATTATGTATTAGTATGTGTTAACAAGTGAAGTCATCCCACATATGTTCAGTTCTAGTTTGAATAAACCAATAAAATAGACATTATATTATAGACACACACACATATATAGATATATAAATATGTGTGCATGCCAGGAACAGGAAGTTCTGCAGCCTATCCATCCATATCATTTGCTTCAGTGCCTGGATACAGACCACACAGGCAGGACCCGATTCCCATCATCATGACAACAGGGCTACCAAGCAACCAATGAAAGCCCACTGAGCTCCGTTCTGCGAGCTGATTGGTTTCTCAGCCTGCAGCCTGTTGTGGAATGCCCATTTTCAACCTCTCTGCTGCCATGCACATTGCACATATCCTATATTTTCTGGATGCAGATTACAGCTACATGAGTAATCCTCTGGGATGCGGTGTCACATGTAAACTGACGTAAAAGGTTGTTTTCAAGCTATAACTAGAAACTATTATGAAATATATCTCTTTGAGTGCAGACTAAACAATATAGGCTTCAGCTACTCAAATCAATGCTTCCCTGATGTTAACACATAATGGTAGGAAGCTGACAGTCTTATAAATGATAACATGTGATGTGCATCAATTGACTCATGTCAATTTCTTACCTGTTTTTGAGACTGGCATCACCTGGTGCAAGTCCCTTTCACTGTTTAATCATACTTTATATTTTAAAAATCATGTAACCATGTAAATCATGCCAGTTCATGGATTATTAAAGTATCCTACACATATTTTGCTTACATAGGGTTAGTAATGTTGCATTCTTTTAGAGTGCAACATTAGAGGAATTTGTCATTAGTATTGAAAATGATATGCCAGCACACATGGTCCACACTATTACTGTTTAGTAGAATGCATGATGGTGTTCTGATGAAAACCAGCTATTTTCATCACACTAGGATTAAGGACTGATGCACTGCACAGTGTGGTCCCTAAACAGTCATCCCTGCATCTGTTATTGTACAAGGACACATCTGAACAGTTTTAAATGTCGTTTAGGAGTAAACGACACGCTATTTATAGTAGACACCCGATTAAGAGCTCAGTGGCAGAAAGTACAAAAACAAACATGTAGTGAGAGAGAGTAATGTCCAATAGTTGGTTATCCCCTGCTCTAGAGTCCATTATGGTCTCTCCATACATTCACTTATGCTTGCAGTTGTGGCACAGCAGTGGCACACTGAGATTTGGGAGGGGGCAACATTTACCCTGAAGGGTACAGCTGGGCAACAACAACAAGACTCAGAAAACTGTCACACGTGTACTCTCGCCTCACTTTAAGCTGACTGTACCGCTCCGACGCTGTTCATTTTTCGATGAATTTGCTTCTTGACTCCTTCACGATTGAAGGGAAGTGAATCTCTTCGCCGCCATTTTTTGTGGAACTGCCTATTGAAGAGAGAAACTTTGCTAGCTACTGGCTGCTGCCTGACGTTAGCAGCTAGCCTATCTAGCCAGTAGTATCTTGCCTGCCTACCAGTTCGTTGTGACAGTTATTGCTTGACAGACAGTCGTTAGCCAGGGCAGCCTGCTTCACGTAGATATAAGACTCCTGTGGCCGACCAGCATAAATGAAAAAGATAACGGTTATTGCTCAAACAAGTAAGCTAGACTCGAAGTCAGCGTTAACGTCTAAATTGGGCAGGGCACTCGTGTGGTTAGGTTAGCATTGCTAACGAGTTCACACTTTGATTTCTCTGGACTGCATTGCCTCGTCTGTGATTTCATCCTCTCACTCTGCCGTGTTCATCAGCCATTCACACCCCACATGTCAACCTGTGTGGATTCATTTTAACAAGGTGAGTGGGTCGTTAACTAAAGCTTCCTGCTAACATACGATGGGTAGATTTTGTTCTGAAACATGCTGCAGTGGATTTTAACATAGGTTAGCTCATAAGCTAGCCCGCTAACTGTATTTGTTGCTCCTCAGCTAACCAAAAGTTGCTGTCACAACTTGTATGGTCTCCAGCATTGACAGCTCTTAGTTTGCCTTACTGGATACATCGGAGATCCTTTAGCATAAAGGTGTTTGTTTTGAATGCATGTGTAACACATCAGCAAATAGTCTCGCTCAGAGAGCAGGGCTAGCGAGCTAAATTGAGAGTGGTTTGTTGTTAATAATGGAAACGGATTGCTTTGCCTAAGAAGCGTTAGCTATCCATGTTAGCTTGCTAATCCGCTTTATGCAACTATCGTTACAAGCAGTGCCACACTGCCACTCCCTCGTTTTTGTTGTTGTCCAGTGTGTCTGATCGTTAAGTGAAACTCTGCTTTCGAGGTGTCTGTTTTGGAAGTTTGCTTATCTGTAAGGGACACCATGAGTCACATACTGTCTGGATAGCTAGCTCTGTGACGGTAGGTGACATTGGTCAATAATCTTACTATGTCAGTCGCACGTACACATCCTGGCATTGTGTTTATAAGCTGAGGAGAGTCTGACAAGTCATTGTGGTTATCTTTGTGTAAGCGAGGAGGAGTGCTCGCATCCATCTGCCGCTGATAGCTGTTTTTGTGCATTGACGTGAGTCGCATTCCTCAGTTTTCTGTGTTGATATTGCGTAACAATAGCTATCGCTCGGCAGGCTACTCTTCTGCTTGGCTTATCTGTGACTTCGCTTCTGAACACAGTGTATCAGCTACAATAGGATTTACCATAACACTTTGAACAAGGTTAAAAACACGTTACTATTCACAAGTCACGTTGCAGTCTGTTGGAGTTGTGGTCTGTCAAATGTGATGTCTAAGGTTTGATGGTTGACACCTACTCATGCTTTATTGTTGATATGCCATATACGGGTTTTGTTTGTTAAATAATCATCGCAGTATGAACAGTCGACCTATCATTGTTGGTGTCTTTAGACCGCGATGAACAGATTGTCCATTTGATTATTACAGCCTATGGCATGCACGACTTGTCCTATTACCCTGTTATCACAGATCTTTGCCAGGCTGCCTGTCCTTGTTGTCCTATGTTCTCTCTAACCTGTGCCTGATCTGCACACCTTTCAATTGTTCATGTGTGCCTCTGCAGGCTTGTCAAAACAACGTTGCACTAATCTGCAGGAGCAGCTGCCCTTTTTTACTTTCAAGGACTTACTGTTAGGAAATTATAAGAGGCATGCCGCTGTGCAGAAAATCTCGATGCACAAGAAGGCTATGCAAAGTTGGGTTTACTTGTGTGTCACTGTTAAACCAGGGGGTGCTGAATATAGGAACACTGCATAATAGATTTAAGTGTCTCTAAAAAGACAAATGGATTAGATACTGAAGCGAAGCCCTGGTTGTTTAAATCCAGATCCAAATCAGTGACAGTCACTCAGCAGAAGAGGTGTTTTTCCATAATATGATCCAATGCAGTAATGCTACCATAACTTTGTTTGTTAGTTATTTGATAATTGATATATGTATTGTAGCTGTGAGTGATAAACAAGGAACCTTATTTAGCTTACTGGTTAAAATGCAACAGTGACTTTATTGTATTTAAGCACCTTTACAGCTGTCAAAACTAATGGCTAAGCAAATGACAGTAATCCCCAGCATCCAGCTGTGTTGACAGACCCAGCTGACGGTGACCATTCAGTGACATGGCGATTGCAAATATTGAACTTAGAAAGTGTTCCTTAAAATAATTTTTTCAATTCTTACTGCTGAACAGATGGAAACCAATCTTATAATTGATGAGTCCGACTTAGAGCAAGAACAACAATGCGGTGAATTGGCAAAGCAAAAATATTTGTAAGGTGACACAACAGAGCACACATACTGTACAAACTATCACAAAACTCCACAATATTGAGGGTTTGCTGTTTTCTGAAATGTAAGGATGCAAATATAAGTTTGAATATCTTGATCTTCATCAGGTTCAGTCTTCAATTTGTTTTCGAATTGTTTAAGATTAATTTAAGCTGCAACATTTCTAAATGATTCTATCATTCACTGAGACGACTCTGTAAACTTGTATGTTTGGATGTCTGTACTGTATGTCTTGTTGTTTAAGTTGCCACAGCAAGGGTGTCTTTTGTTACTCAAGTGTCCGCTGTTCAGAGTATGTTCACGACATTTATCTGAACAGGAAGAGTGTAAATGGAGCTCTGTGAGTGAAATGGGACGGGTCAAATCCTTTTAGTGTTTGTTCCCCCCCATTCCTCTTCCCTGTCACCATCATCTTTAAAGTACCACAACCGAGATGTGTTGTTGTTGATGTTGGCTAGCTACAGAGCTTTCACTTCCTCCACTCAGCAGAAGCCACAGTCTGTAATCAGCTGGGGAACAGGAGCAGGACACCCCACCCTCCATCTTTGGGGATAGACATGCAGTGTGTTAGCCAGTAGAACAAAAGTGCACATTTAGGTCATGAAATGAACATTGTCACTGAACAAACAGCTGTGATGTCGCAGTGCTTTTTTAAATGGACATTTGAAAGCAGACCTTTTAATCCACCTAACCCATCATTTATTTTCTGATATGGTAATTAAATGCCAACATTCAGAATATCAGCTGATTTTGATGCTTGTGAACTTTTCAGATTTAAAGTATTTCATGTGGATCAGTAACATCTGGCTGATGCACGGTCATTTAATAAGATGTTTCCGCTCACTGCATTCATACTTTGAATTATTTAGCAATACAGCAGTTCACAATGTTGCTGATGTACATTTTGAAAAGTATGAGAAGTATATTATGTAGCATATCTATTCTGTTCAGATGGATATTTGTGTGTGAGATGAAGCGAATCAAAATGGCTACTAATAGAGTTTGTACAGTTCTGTAAAAAGAGTTTATTTAAAGGCACTGCCAACTCCCACACAGGTGATATCAGCGTTTCTGGTTGATTTCTTCTCAAGTTCACGTTTAAGGTTGAAGTTTTGCTGAGGTCAACTCCATGTACCTAAAATAATCATAACGTGGCAAGTTGTCCTGCAGGTGCAGCACAACCAGGAGAGGCAGGAAGGTGATAGTTAGGCACAGTATGCAGAGAGGAGGCAAAATCAACAACAATAAGTACACAATAAAAACCTCATTACAGCCAGTTGAAGTAGGACCTGGTTCAATTTGGCCAAAAAAAGTGTTCCATCGCATTCAGATTATTGATGGCAACAGAAATGTGTTCATAAATGCTACTGGTTATGAATTTGTAACAGCAAAAACGTAAAGGAACTGGGATGGATGGCTAACAAACAAACTTTTCCTATTCTGCTCCTCTGTAGCTGAGCCAGTGGAGCTAATAGGAGTATTTCACAATAGGGATCAATAAAGTATTTGATTATTTATCATCCCTCTCCATTTCTCTCTCTCTCTCTCTCTCTCTTCCTGCCTGTATCACTCTCTGCTACTCAGCTCTGTGTATTGGCTGCCTCTTCATTAGGCCTCTTGGTGAGTTTACAGTGCAGAGAAAATCTATTCACATAATACACAAGGAGGGGATCCATTTTCTTGCGCGGTAAAGCAATACAACTTTCATTGCATTTTTAGAAGACAGTGTTCTGTGTCATAAAGCAGTTTAACTATTATCTCATTATTACCAAACAATAAAACCTTCTGAGTTTTTGACAAACTTTATTTTTTCCTGTCAAGAAATACGACGTTCTTTCCTTAAATCATTTTTCGTCTTTGGTTTTGCTTTTGAGTTATCTCTCCCGCCCCTTGTTTTACCAATTAAATGATCCAGTTTCATAGGAAATCAAATTAGGAAACCAAGATGGAAGATGCTCTTAAATTCAGTCTCTTGTCAATAATAAGCCCTCCATCTCTGAGAGCATGTTTTATTATGATGCTACTAAAGTGCTGCACGCACTTCAGTCCACTGAATCACCGTGGACTCTTTATATAAGAGAAAAGATCTAGAGATGATATTATTTACATGAGAACATTAAAGAAACTAGTGCTTTATTGCTGAAAATATATTTAAGATTTGAAAACGTAAACATATAGAAGGCTTGTCAAATAAATAGAAAACGTGGCTTATTTCAGACAAAATGCAACTCCCATGAAGTTCTCCTGCATCCTATTGTATCTAGTTACCTCCATGTTAGTAATAGAAGTTCATTCATCCACATGTATTGGAGTGTTTCAAGTTTGGTAACTGCTGCTGAAATGGCACATTTACCAGAAAAGCTCACACGATTTTAAACAAGATGTATTTGGCTGGCGAATCAAAAATGATTTCATGGCTGCACATTGTAGCCATAAGTGAGTGTGTGCTGAGTCAGCCTAATGTTTACGAGGAAGTACAATCACATGGTAGGTGGTAAAACAATTCTAAAATAAGTACAGAAAATATGAGTATAAATATTCTTGTTCTATTGCTGCTGATGTTCATGCTGTGTTTATTTGTGTGATTTCTGCTTTTCAAAACAAAGAAACACAGACGCAGTGACGTCTGTCTGTTCATATAATAAAGTGAAATGTCTCCATGTTTGCATTATAGCTTGAAGCCCATAATGTAGTTAAACATATATTTCGTATATGTTGTCTGTGTGCCTTTTTTAGATTTAAAAAATAATAATTTTCCTTATTTCACTTCTTTTTTTTTATTTATGTTTTTTGTAGCCTATACAATGCAAACTGTAAGCTATGGAAGCCTGCTTGCTTTTAAACTTTTTACAACGACTATATCATATTGGATGGCGTGTCTTTACAGAATAAGACGATGCTTGCATTATGCATTACATCACTGTCCACATCATCAACTAAAGATTACAAAAACCTCCCTGCTCCTGTGCCTGAATATTTAGTTTGATTTAAAATAATTCTTTCAAACTTTAAAAGTCAACGTTTTTCGTCGTTCTCACAAATTCAGCAGACAAACAATATATATTAACTTACAATGCTTATTATATAGCTCCAGAATTCGACAACAATGTAAAAGACTTTCAGTTCAATGTCTAACACAAACACTGGATTTATCTCATGTTGCTCCCAGCAGCAGCAGTTTTTATCTTCTCTCCACTAAGACATTTGGGGTCCTTGAGGGCTGCATCCAGGTTTCACTTTTGTGCTCTTGCATTCATTTTTTTCTCGGTCAGCTGGATGGCTTTTTGTGGCAGGACAAACCTTGTGACAGAAACCAGGAGTGTGGTTTTCGAGCAGCCTCCAGCTGTGCTGATAGCTGTATCAGGCTAGGTTAGCAGGCTGCAGACCCAAAGATAACCTTTCTCCACGGAGTCTTTCTGTAATGGTATTGGTGTGGTGTTTAGGTGTGAAGGGGGTGGCTGCCTGAACTGAAAACAAGATAGAGCTTTGGTTATAAAAAGTGGAATAATTATCCAAGGCTGCATATCGGTGTTTCTTTTTGAAATATATGAATAGCACTAAATGAAAATGCTTTATACATTTCAATGTGTTGAAAAGTAGAAAATGGATCTGCAAGCATGGTTAAATAACTTTCAATCAGTTATAGAAGATCGAGAGGGTGAAAGCTACAACCTTGACAGTTCAGTTATTAAACTTAAAAAAGGTAATGCCACCAAAGAAATGCAAGCAGAATGTATACTTGTAAAAGAGCACATGCATGTCCTTGCTGTGTCCCTTCTGCAATGTAGGACATCGAGCAATGACATGTTTATTTGGTCCCTATTGGTATAGCTGTCTTTGTTTTGTGTGTTACAAATGTATATTCCAAGAAAATATATCTTTGGAAATTATAAGGTACAAAGTTACAATGTGGGAAATACATACACTCAGCATTATGAGTATGTTAACAAATAGTTGCACGTGCCCACATACACAATTGCTTGTTCTATGAATGAACTGGAAGAAAATGGATGGAACCACTTTAGAGTACACAGTAGGATCTGACCCCAGGTCCCCTAATTGATTACCCGATGCAGCTCAAACCTCATTACTGTAGGCCACCTCATCGCAGCGGACATGAAATCGATCCCTGAGCTGGAATATTTGCATTGCCCAGTCATTCCAGTTCCTTACAGTCCTGCAATAATTGCTGAAGCACTCTGTACCCGTACACTTGTGATGACTCTGCAATGAGGTGATTATATTAGGGTCAGCACTTGAACTTGTGACTATGAAAGAAAACCTTTACATGTCTTCTTTAGCCAGTGTGATGTCAGTCATTACTCACAGGACTGGGGTCACCCTTACTTTTAAAGTGGACCTATCATACTATATTTGAATAATATAGTGTAGGACCATACCTATATAAGGCATATTTATACTTTTTATTTTTCAAAATACCAAACAGATCATGCCTTTTAGCCATTCCTCATTTAGCTCAATTTAACACTGTCTTTTCATGGGCTGATTCCGTGAGAACAGCACCATCTACAGGCCTGGCATATGTACTACAGCGTCTCCAGCGCTTTCGAACGGCAATGTCCGTGGCTGTCTCCTCCTGATTGGTGGAGTTGGCCCAGTAGCGCCACTTCTGTGACGTCATAGAAGTGTTCAAATCTGGATCAGTCTGTATCAGATCCGTTGCAGCCCCTTTTTAAGAGATTTGGGTATGGAGGAAAATAGAGAGGGTTGTGTTTTCTGACACTTGGTGAGTTCCCTGGAACACCGGGGACACATATTCATGTATACAAGACGTACAAAAGTGCATTTTGCATGATAGGTCACCTTTTAATGCATTTTTCTACTCATTCTTAAAACAAAAATCTTCTCAAACACAATACAAACCAGAAGGGGTTTACTGAAAATGGAGAACGTTATGTAGGCAAAAATCCCTCCTTTCATCAATGTTTGTAGCCGGGCAAATTCTGTGCATGAACATATGAAATCACTGAAGTAGAACATTATAGACTAGCTTCACTGTGGCCACAGTTGTTCTGGAGCCCTGCAGCCTCAACGGTCTATTTCAAGACTATCTATCACAACCTTTTATGTTTTGGTTTTAGTAAAGTATATTTGTTCTGTGATGTGGTCGAATGGATCAAAACGTCTTTGATACACATTTGACCTAAAGTCTATTCTGTTGTAGATTTGGATTTGTGTTGCAATATCAAAGTTGCGCTAAGACTCTCTTCCTCTCCATTCAATTCCTGTCTTTTGACTTATTTCCGTAAACTCGCATCCGTCAAGCGAATGCATAATTCATGCTGTGCTGGATCAGGCTGTGATATCTCTTAAACTTTCTCTCTTTGTCTCCCCTTCTGTCCCTGTAGCTGCCCATGTGCTGGTTCCTCAGGCCCACCCATTACGGCAGATGAATCCTCAGCTGCTTTGGTGTAGCTCAGCACCCAGATAGTCCCATCCCCTCTGCGTGGGTGAGAAGGGACTACATTACCCATGATGCCCGCCTCTGTACGGGCAGGGAGCCTGAAGGACCCAGATGTGGCTGAGCTTTTCTTCAAAGAAGATCCAGAGAAGCTTTACTCTGACCTCCGAGAGATTGGCCATGGCAGCTTTGGCGCTGTCTACTTTGTACGGAAACTACATCTTCACACTGACTCATACACGGAGAAATATCCTTTATTGGGTTATTACCGATTTATAGATGATCAGGGATATAAATGATAGTAAATGCAGTTTCTTCACTAGAGATCTTTTCACAATTATAAAAGATGAAGCTATTTAATTACTGAAGGGATTTGAAAATGTTTATAATGGAGTTAAATATCACACATGTTCAGAGTAATGTGTCTTACCATAGCGTTCTGATCTGACTTTAGTTCTTTAACACTGCACACAATACACATCCTTGATGACAGGAACATTTAAACAGATTAAAAGTATATTATGTTACGGTTGATATGTGTACTGACAATGTTCTTTGTGTTTCCCAGGCACGGGACATACGCACAAATGAAGTGGTGGCAATTAAAAAGATGTCCTACAATGGCAAACAGTCTAATGAGGTGAGACCAGCTTGATTATATTTATATATAACTCTAGACCCTTAGTATAAAGGCTTTCACACAGTATGGGGGTCAATCAGCATGAACTCGTTATTCTTTACTCGGTAGTTCTCTTATTAAAGTGGCCTTCATTAAATTAATCATTATTTATATATACCATGACTTCTGTGCACTCGAACACACCTCAGATCAACGTGGCTGCTCTCTGTGCTACATTCAAACAGTACAAGATCTTAATATATATCCTCATAATGAATGATTGCCACAAACAGGAGTGCTGATATCCCCAATGAATATTCATGTCAGACAGTCAGAGGGGGAAAGGTCACCCTTGTGCGCTCACTTTCACTGTTGTTGGCTCAGACACAGTTCCCCCTGCTCATGATTTCAGATTAGCTGTAATCAGATTACACATAATCTGTGACGAGAACCACCGTACACCTATTTCTACTGAAAGACAATCTTCTACAAGGGCGCACGCAAGCACCTCTACAGTATTAAGCATTGCTTGTTTTATTATTAAGTCCTTTCTTTCTTTCTTTCAACAGAAATGGCAGGACATTATAAAGGAGGTGAAGTTCCTGCAGAGGATCCGGCACCCTAACAGTATAGAATACAAAGGTTGTTACCTCCGAGAGCACACGGCATGGGTGAGTAATTGGTTTATCATTATTTACTACGAGAAGATTGGACAGGTGTATATCTGGCACACTTTTGTACCAGAACATCTCCATATCAGATCTACACCTGATATGTTATGATAAACTAAAGCAAGGCAACACACAGATAAATAAATCCTCGTTTTTGTTGTGTTTGCCACAGTCTTGACTCTTGGGAGGGACAATTAAGTGAGATTCAACTCTTCTTTGTTTGGTGGGGAAGGGGAGATGTGTCCTCTACTGAGCGCACTCTTCTGGACACATATAGTGTGCAATGTGTCCGAACAAGGCTCTTCTTCACCTTGTCTCTTCTTCTAGTTGGTGATGGAGTACTGCCTGGGCTCAGCCTCCGATCTGCTGGAGGGTAAGTAGCTGCTGCACGCTGCTCACAGAAAAGGATTATGGGAATTGATATGTCTTCTTCAGCTGGTGTTGATTCCTGCTGAAACTGTTGTTTCTTCTTCTTCAGTTCATAAAAAACCTTTACAAGAAGTAGAGATCGCTGCCATCACACACGGTGCTCTGCAGGGGCTGGCCTACCTTCATTCCCACAATATGATCCACAGGTGAGGGATTTTTAACGATATTGTTTTTAAGAATTGTACAACACCAAATGTCCCGCTCTCTCACATGTGTGTGTTTGTCTCTCGTAGGGATGTGAAGGCAGGAAACATTCTGCTGACTGAGCCTGGGCTGGTCAAACTGGCCGACTTTGGCTCCGCCTCCATCGCCTCACCTGCAAACTCCTTTGTGGGAACGCCATATTGGTAAGTGAAAACTGAAGGTTTTTCATGTCTATGGTTTGAATGTGAACCTTACCAACATTTTTACTTGCACAATAACTTTAGGTTTCAGCTCAAAGAAGCACTAATTCAGGAAATGGATTGGTCGAATCTACCTTTATTTGCATAGTAAAAACCGTCCTGCTGATGAATTCAAATGATCTGTTCCTGTGATTTTGGAACTCAATATTATAACCTTTATTTAAAGGAAATGTTTTTTGTTTTTGTTTATGCTGCAGGATGGCCCCGGAGGTGATTCTAGCGATGGATGAAGGCCAGTATGATGGGAAGATTGACATCTGGTCCTTAGGGATCACCTGTATAGAGTTAGGTAGGTGGCAACAATTTGCCTTTTATCGTTTAAAATGGAATTCCGTTGGAAAAAATATATTTCAACGGATTTAATTAAATTCCAATTTTTACTACCGCATGGCCTAACATCCGATCTTAATGGTTTGCTCAGATTCTTAACATAAAGTAATGTTATTTGACCAATATTTGTTTGATGGATTAGTTTGATTTAAATGTTGGTAAAATAGTAAGATTTATGCACTCAGCAGAATTACAGGTCTATATTGTATCAGTAGAAAAAGGCAAAACATATATCTGAAACCTTTACTTACCGAAGTAGATGGACATTTAATTGAATAGGTAGGAATACACACCGATTGATTTCATTTCCTTTTCAGCGGAGAGGAAGCCTCCCTTGTTTAACATGAATGCAATGAGTGCCTTATACCACATAGCGCAGAATGAGAGCCCCACTCTGCAATCCAGTGAATGGTAAGATGCCACACACACACACACACACATACACATACACATATACACACACACACACACTTTTGTAAAAGTGGGTCATTGACAAGGTAATTAAATGATCTTTCGCAAACATTTTCCATGTTAGTTAGTAACACATATTTTACAGAATTATTTTCTTTCTTTTTTTAATAACTCGCATACACAACTAGCTTATAGATTATGAATTTAAAAGGTGACGGAGAGATCAGTTTTAATGTCAACACATGTGAATCAGATGAAGTATTTAATTTTACAAAATGACTTTTGCGTTTCTCTCTCTCTCTCTCTCTCTCTCTCTCTCTCTCTCTCTCTCTCTCTCTCTCTCTCTCTCTCTCTCTCTCTCTCTCTCTCTCTCTCTCTCTCTCTCTCTCTCTCTCGTGACATTTCTTCCAGGACGGATTACTTTAGAAACTTTATCGATTCTTGCCTTCAGAAAATCCCCCAGGATAGACCACACTCTGACGACATGCTGGGTGTAAGTGCACAAACACACACTGTAGACCACACACACACACACACACACACACACACACACACACACACACACACACACACACACACACACACACACACACACACACACACACACACACACACACACACAGAAAGCAGGGTCAGAGTGTTAAGATGGGAGATTGACAAAGCCCCATGGTGATAAATCTCTCTCTTAAGTTCGCGCTCTGTTCTGGTACACATAAGCTTCTATTTTAATTCACTAATCCTCTTCTTCCGGACATTCACACGACACAACACACACAGCGAGTTCGATTTGGTAGAAAAACCACGGATGTAATTACTGAAGAGATGCAGCTTTTACGTCCATGGTTAAGTAACTGGGCAGCTGTCACTTAGCCCACTAATGGACTCACTGTTCTTAATGGAATGTGTCCTTTGTGTACAGAAGCTTACACACTGTGTTTCTGAAATATTAAGTTCCAAAACAGTTCTTGTAAATTAACTATCTAAGCATTTTGCTGCTTCTTAATGTAATGCTCTACGTTCGGATATCTGGCCCAACTTTACCTTCTAGCAGAATACATGGAGAGTTAGGCTAATCTTAATAAGAAATTCCTCAATTTCAATATTACATTTGTGTCATTTAATTGTCAATTTGAAAAAAAGTACCATCTTCTGCATGATTAACTGTGTTAGACAGTTAGCAATGATCGTGCAGCATGACTAACATTAGGAATGTTGGATAAACAGCCACAAACACATTGTAACAGTGTTAACTGTCTTCCCCTAATACAGGCCCTTCCTTTCTTTAGTTTCCCTGCAAATCAATTGACTGCTCATTGAATCCCGGTCTCTGACCAGATCGCTAATAGCTCATTAATCACTGTTTGCTTAACAAGAGCGCTCTTTATTGAGACGTTGACCCGCTTCTACCCGTTACATTTGAGGAATGTATTTGAAAGAAACACAACATGATCTCCTCTGTAGCTCTCAGTTAATACTTTTTGTTGTTCTTCACCTACGTCTACAGCATGCGTTTCTGCAGCGCGAGCGTCCGGACTCGGTGCTCATGGATCTCATCATGAGGACCAAGGATGCAGTGCGAGAGCTGGACAACCTGCAGTACCGCAAGATGAAGAAGATCCTCCTTCAGGAGACCCACAACGGACCCGCTGCAGAAGTCCAGGATGGAGATGAGGTGTGTGGATGTTTGCATATTGAAATCAAACGATTCAAGATGTCGTTTTTTTTAAAGCTCAGAAATACAGTATATATTGCGCCTGTGTTTTGACAAGATAACCAAGCATGCTTTGGTCTCTATGCATGTCTGTCTGTTTCTCTTGGTCCTTCTCGTGTCCTCTCTCTCTCTGTCTCTCTCGCTCTCTCTTTTTCCTCTCTGCCTCCAGGAGCTGGAGCCGGGGGGGGGTCGGACGGGAACAGTGAACAGTGTCGGCAGCAACCAGTCCATCCCCAGCATGTCCATCAGCGCCAGCTCTCAGAGCAGCTCCGTCAACAGCCTGAACGAGGCGGCGCAGGACAGCCGCAGCGAGCTGGACCTGATGGAGGGAGACCACACCGTCATGTCCAACAGCTCCGTCATACACCTCAAACCGGTGGGTGGAGCGACAGCTGGGACTTCCAGTTTGAAAGACATGGATATACACCATTCAGAGAGGATGTAATGAAATATAGGGTCCAGTGTTTTTGAGTTTGACCCATACTATGGATTGGAAGTCAGGATAGCTCGGCTCTGCTGCATTCATTTTGACTATCAATCAGTCTCTTGTAAGGCTCTAAACACAAATAACCGATTCCTTTATAAACAATGATGTTTCTTGATGAATAGATTTTTCAAGCTGCCTTTTGGTAAGATGTTAGGGCAGGGTGTAAAGTTAGAGCTTTTTCCCAGGAGTCTGAGACACCAACCTAAAGTTAGACCAAACAGTTGCTGTAATGTTTGAGTTTGTTTGTCCATCCCAAACCTCCAATGCTTTTTTGTTTGTTAACTACTGTATCAAGATAAGGTGCTATATTTTGATTTATGTTTGTATTCTATCTCTCCAGGAAGAGGAGGAGAGTTTGTCTGTGGATCAGGAAGCCCCCAGCGAACCCTCTGAGCCGCAGCCAGCTCCGGCCTCCAGGAAGTACTATCGCAACAGAGAGCACTTCGCCACCATACGCACAGCATCACTCGTAAGGCCACTCCTCCATGCATACACTTATATCACTGTTTCTTTTACATGTGGCGGCTTAACCGAGACGACAAGATGAGTTTGACAAAACGCTGTGAGACAATTATAAATGTTCTACATTCGGTATTTTTGTTACCTTTGCATTTAATCAAGGCGTATTTTCCCCCCTGTACAAACAATATTTGAGCTCACGTTTTCAAACACTCTGAATGTAGATGGCCTGTGCTGATTCTCTGCTGTGCCACCGTCCTGCAGGTGACCCGTGAGATGCAGGAACACGAGCAGGACTCGGAGCTGCGGGAGCAGATGTCAGGATACAAACGCATGAGACGGCAACACCAGAAGCTCCTGATGGGCATGGAGAACAAACTGAAAGGGGAGATGGATGAGCACCGGCTGAGGCTGGACAAAGAGCTGGAGAGTCTGAGGAACAACTTCAACCAGGAGATGGAGAAGCTGCTTAAAAAACACCAGGCGGCTCTGGACAAAGACGTATGTAGACATGTGAAATATACAGCGGTAGACTGACACTGATATTTAACTACTACTGTTTTTAAAGAATGTTCCTCCAACTTTTGGTTTAGCTGAAGACGTTTACCAACGATGAGAAGAAGTTCCAGCAGCACATCCAGGTGCAGCAGAAGAAAGAGCTCAGCAGCTTCCTGGAGTCACAGAAGCGAGAGTATAAACTACGCAAGGAGCAGCTCAAAGAGGTTACACACCTGAAACACAACCTATGAACCCTTTGTCCTGAACAACTCAAATGATGGAATGGAATATATTCTTGTACTTAGTAAACACCTGAAACAAAGTTTTCTTGAAACATGATGAATTAGTTGCTGATTATTGTTCTATTCATTGTTTCAACTCTAGTTAATAGAAATGACACTGTGCAGACATTGAAATGTATGGGTCTTCGTTTGAACTGTTGCTAATTATTTTATAAGTTTACAAACTATAACGTCCATAAAGACCAGTAATGCCACCGCCCTGAAACACTAGGAAAACAACATAACACCCGTGTTTGCACCTGTGTGGCAGGAACTGAGCGAGAACCAGTCGACTCCCAAGAAGGAGAAGCAGGAGTGGCTGTCGAAGCAGAAAGAAAACATCCAGCACTTCCAGGTCAGGATCTCAGACAATATGAACACATGGCAAGTCTGTCTGCCATTACGAATATTAATAATAATAATTAACGTGCAATTACGTAACTGCCACTACGTTTTATTTTTTGCACTACTAACTACTGCTAATAATTGCATTGATTGTGTGACCATCTATGTTTTATGTTGTCTGTAGATATTTAATTACTCTTTTTGCTGCACTTTTGTGTTTATTGTGTGTAGTTACTCTGGCACAACAATTTCCTTTGGGATAAATAAAGTCTTATAATAAATATTTGGTATTCATTCAGGAAATGCCAAACTAAGTGATTTAAAACACTCAGATTCAACATAAAAACAGGGAAAAAAAGAAAGAATTTATTAGATGAAAATAAAATGGAGCAAAAACTCATTTGAAAACAGATGTCCATATTAAAATCATACGAACACTACAGTAGCGTCACAAGGTCTCCATTCTCTTTTCCTCATAAGTGATGGAGAATCTTTGAAGATGAACAACTCAAAGTGTTTAACCTCGAACGCACTAGGTCCATGAGGCTATATATAAACTTAGAACCTACTTTTCCTGACAGACAATGAAATATGCATATATCAGCTACCACAGAACATCTTCCTTAGAGTGTAACTTATCGGTGTTGGCTTCGTATCCTTATATATCATTTCCTTTTAAGCTCACTCAAGAGAATGCCAAAAATGCACATATGCAATATTCTCCTTTCATTAATATGTATAAGATGGAAAAGCCACTATAAACAAATCTTTCTTTCCAGGCGGAGGAGGAGGCCAACCTGCTGAGGAGACAGAGGCAATACCTGGAGCTGGAGTGTCGGCGGTTTAAACGCAGGATCCTCATCGCCAGACACAATGTGGAGCAGGATCTGGCCCGAGAGGTACGCAGTCACACAGAAAGGACACAGCCACTCGGTCTCTTGTGATTGATTTGACTTATTCGACTGCTGTCACTCAGCATTATCTCCTCTGGTCCAGGAGCTGAACAAACGGCAGACACAGAAGGACCTGGAGCACGCCATGCTGCTCAGACACCACGAGTCGATGCAAGAGCTGGAGTTCAGGCACCTGGGGACGATCCAGAGGGCGCGGGCGGACCTGATCCGGACCCAGCACCAGACGGAGCTCACCAACCAGCTGGAGTACAACAAGAGGAGGGAGAGGGAGCTGAGGCGCAAACATGTGATGGAGGTCCGGCAGCAGCCCAAGAGCCTCAAGGTGCGGCGACTCATGGAAGATTGTTTATTGGATAAATTCCCCTTTACTGACCCTACTGCACAAACTCAGTGTTACACCCAGATCTCTAGGGGAACCTAGGCGCAGCATAAAATGTGCACTCTCTCCTCTTTTCCCATTCCCAAGAACATAGACAATGAGACAGAGAATGCTGTTTGGTCAATTTAATTACCAACGTTTTCTTTTTATCAAATAAGTGCAACAACCCACAAAACAAACAAATCTCTGAACACAAACATCTTGCCTAACAAATAAGAAAATAAACATACAGGACTCTTACCTACACTGACGTGAAAACGAGAACCAACTAAAAGAAAAAGGGTTTCACACTTTCACGTAGACTTAAGGCGGGTCCAACAAGGACAGGTTAAAGTTATGTCTATCCTTCCAAAGTTTACAAAATATACAAGGACAGATACAAATACGCAACAGTTGGGAGCAGGAGAAGCTGAGTGACTGCATGGCTGCAGCTTAAATGCTCCCATCTTCTTCAGGTGGACCAATCAGCCTGTTGAAGGTAGCTAATCAGCTAACGGGCACCACCTGCTTGCTCACACACACACACACACACACACACACACACACACACACACACACACACACAGACATGCACACACACACACACACACACACACACACACAGACATGCACACACACACACACACACACACACACACACACACACACACACACAGACACACACACAGACACACACACACACACACACACACACACACACACACACACACACACAGACACACACACACAGACAGACAGACACACACACACACACACAGACACACACACACACACACACACACACACACACACACACACACACACACACACACACACACACACACACACACACACACACACACACACACACACACAAAGACACAGACACAGGAGGAGGGAAAAATCTCTACATACAATACACATAACGACCAGGGTCGTAACACTCAGTCACAAACACCTTTTGCTCCCTTACTCCAAATCTTTACTTTTGTCTCCCTGTTTCCTGCAGTCTAAGGAGCTTCAGATTAAGAAGCAGTTCCAAGACACTTGTAAAACCCAGACCAGGCAGTACAAGGCCCTCAGGAACCATCTGCTGGAGACCACGCCCAAGTCTGATCACAAGGCGGTGCTCAAGAGGCTGAAGGAGGAGCAGACCAGGAAGCTGGCCATCCTGGCCGAGCAGTACGACCACTCCATCAACGAAATGCTCTCTACGCAGGCTGTGAGTAGTGAAGAGCAAGAGAGTCTAGGAAACCAAACAAATGCATTGTCTTAATTAATGAATTTAGTTTAAAACTCACATTTGATTGAAATTCCCAGAACCAGACACCATACATTGTCAAAACCTCCCATTAGTGGACGACATGTTATTCTAAATGACCCTTTTTAGCACGGAAGCTAAACTTCTCAAATGGCTCAATGTTTAATTTTCTCTTGGCACAAAGAAGCCGTACAAGAACATGATACATATTGAAACTAGCTTCATATTGAGATTATTCAAATAACGCATTTGAGACACACTGGTATTCATCTACGGTAATATTTATCCTGTTCTCCCCCTAACAAGTCGTTACATTTTATCAAAATAGGTCTTAAGCCTGTTATCAACATTATGTATTTCTATTAAAGGTGGGGTAGGTAAGTTTGAGAAACCGGCTCGAGACACACTTTTTGTTATATTCCATGGAATGCTCTTAACATCCCCGATAACAATGAATATCTGAAGGCCTACCTGCCTGTCAGCCTTCCATCTCTTGCAGAAACTTATCTCGTACCCTCATTGGTCATGTGCGCGTTCGTGTTTGTTGGAGGAGGGGCTCTGTAAGGAAGTGGCAGATTTTTTCCGGTTGTGTATTTTCAAATTCTAGCGCACTCGAGCTGGTTTCTCCAAAATGACCTACCCCACCTTTAAGTAAATGTTACATTTTATTAACTTGTTTCTTTTTGTTATTTTCAGTACGTCCCACATAAATCCGGCCAATTATTATTACATGATCATACTTAATTATAAACTAATATTGAGTCCCATGCCACGTCAGTGAGGGAGGAGAATTAATGAAATCTGTTTTTATGGCTTCCTGAAAGACCCCTCAGGATCTCAAATATACCATATGTCCCTGACACTGGACCAGAAACTCATTGATGCTCACTGAGAATGACTTTGTATATTTCTCTCTTCTCGTCTTTCTTACTCTTTCCCTCCCTCAGCTGCGGTTAGACGAGGCTCAGGAGGGGGAGTGTCAGGTTCTGAGGATGCAGCTGCAGCAGGAGCTGGAGCTGCTCAACGCCTACCAGAGCAAGATCAAGATGCAAACAGACGCGCAGCATGACAAAGAGAGGAGGGAGCTGGAGCAGAGGGTCTCTCTGCGGAGGGCTCTGCTGGAGCAGAAAGTAAGAAACGTGGTCATTTGGGAGTGACAGTAGACAATTGAGCTGTGATTCAAAAGTTAGAACCTTTTGACATTCTGTGTCTCATGAACTGTGTCTAAGTTAAAGGAACCTTCTTTTGAGGTTAATCATTTTGTTACTTTTAAGAGGGTTGCACATATTATTTAATCGTCTAAGTTGTTTTTGTTATTGTTCTGTTCAAAATCTAGATTATGTTCCTTATTATTCAAGTTTCAAAGGTTTTATTGTCTTATGCACATAAGCTACGGTTTAGAAATGGCAATGAAATTCTTATGACCCGAGCTCCTCTCCAACAATGCAACATATATATTAGAATACAAAAATAAAAAATGGTGCAAGAAGTCTATATACATGTAAATAGAATATATGATATGTATCGGTGTTTTGGTTCGTTTAACAAAACAATCGAGCAGTCGTCACTCTAGAGTTGACTGTCCGTTCACAGCAGACACACAGACTCTTCTTTCTGTACTCTCACTTGGCATTTATTTGAATGAATTTGTTCGCTGTGTCCGTCTCTGCAGATCGAGGAGGAAATGCTTGCGTTGCAAAACGAGCGTCTGGAGAGAATCCGCTCGCTGCTGGAGCGCCAGGCCCGAGAGATCGAGGCGTTTGACTCTGAGTCCATGCGGCTGGGCTTCAGCAACATGGTGCTCACTAACCTGGCTCCTGACTGCCCGGGGGGCTGGGGGGGGGGAGCAGGTGGCTCGGGGGCTCAGGGGGGGAGCCAATGGCCAGGCGGAGGTGGAGCAGGAGGCAACCACAGTCATCCCCACCAGGGGGGCTCCAGCTCCCAGCAGCCCTGGGGTCACCCCATGCTGGCCGGGGGCCCGCCACCCTGGAGCCTCCACCACCCCGGGGGAGGGAATCAGAGGGGGGGCGCGGGGGGGGTGAGGAACAGCCCACAGGCTATGAGGAGGACGTCATCAGGGGGGAGAAATGAACAGGGCATGAGCAGGAGCGCCAGCATCACCTCTCAGATCTCAAACGGATCCCACCTGTCGTACACCTAGAACACACACACAGTTTGATTCCTCTTCTGACACCACACACACACACACACACACACACACACACACACACACACACACACACACACACACACACACGCATGCACCACACATGCTTCACACACACTTGCAGTTCCTCTCCCATCCCCACTGCTGTCTAACATCAGCGCTCTGCTAGCAGCAGTCTGTGGAAACCCAAAAGTCTTGAGAATAATCCAAGATGGCTGACGGGCATGTCCAGTTTGCCACAGTGCAACAGTGTCACTTTGACTATAGCCTGCAGGGATGTGTTGCCATGTTAGTCTCTGTTGCCATAGACCCAAAGTAGTATTTAACTTTTATCTGCCATGGAGTTTTTAAATTCAGTATTTAGTTTGTTGTATGGTTGTTGTTTTTTAAGTCTGATGTTTTCAGATGTTTCTTTAGCACATTATGGTGCATTCAGTGTGCAGTTTGAGAATACCGTTTAAAAATATGTTCCTTTAAATCTCTCACAGCTCGAGATATCATCACGTCGGTCTGATAAGGTTTACTGAGATGATTGTTTATGTGCAGTTACAGACGAATGAGAAGGCAGGAGGCAGAGTAGGGTCTGACGTTGGACAGCTCTGGAAGGGATATGCAAAGAGAACAAAGGTTGTTGAAAGTGAGTACCTGAGGGTATCTCTGACTTTATGGTAGCAGCACAGGGACGTCCAAGGAGTCACGAAAAGCTAAAAGTATGCAATATTTCATTCCAGCCTGAGTGATAAGCTTATCCTCAAATAGAGAGGAATCTAACCGGGGGAATCCCCATGTGCAGTGTTTGAGTGGAATGAGTATTTAGGAGTGAATGTGTGGGGCTGCAGAGATGCCAATGGCAAGCTTTCAGTGTCAGATTTGTCATTTTAATTCCAGCATACTTTTATGTATTTAATGAGATTGTGCCAGAGATGTTTTGGGAGGTTCTGAAATACTATGCGTGATATTAGGCCAAGTTAGATGCATGCTTAGAGGAGAGAAGGGAGCTACTTCCTGTGCATGCTCGGCCTCTTCATCTCGGCTCCTGGGTTTCCACAGTCCTCTGCCCACTCCTCACTCAGGCCTGTCTGAGGGACTCTCATGACGGGGGTGGGTTTTCAGCAGCAAAAAAAACCCTCTATTTCAAAATAATCAATATTAGTGTTTAATCCTTCATTTTCTGCAGTCAATATTCCGGTTCTAAACACTGCGCCCTGTGCGGGAGATTAAAAGCGATAAAAAACGTCTCTGACAAATGTAACCATGCCTGTTGGTCTACCTCAAGAACACTCGAACAGGGCTTAACCACAGGGGGTCGTGACTTTAACAATGCCTTCACCCACACTTGATAATCAGATTGACACACACACACACACGCACACACACACATGCACACATACAATAGTGTTTTTTATTCCAACAGTATGTCCCTTTGCACACGTGTTGTTAGATGCATGTACGGGGTAACATTTGAGGAAATGCAATGGGACATAAAAGATCTTTAAGGCACTTAGAAATGGCTGTAAATGAGCAACAATATCCATCTCACTTGCCTTAAATGTCTTTAAGGGTTTTTAGAAAATAAAAAAAGGACTAGATTTACAGAGTTGGTCGGTGCTGAATGTCGTTGGAGGTTTAGCGGTGATGCTGTGATCTCCGCTGCTATGCCCCTGCTCCTCTCCCTGGTCTGACGTCCCGCTCTGTCTCACCCCGCCCCCCGAGACCCCCGATGGTACATTCTGACCTTCAACATCCTGATTCCCTCCACCCTCATTTCCCCCTTCCCCCCCCCCAGTGCCTGGTGTTGGCTTCACCCCCCCCCCCCCCCCTGATCTATTTGGAAAGAGCGCTTTAAGTGAAGGAAGAAAAGAAGAAGAAAAAAATACATGTTTTATTATAAAAAATCTATAAAAAAGGATTATAGAGAAATAAAGATAGCTGTGGAAGTCTTATTGTAAAATGCAGATATTATGCATTGTATGATTTTCAGAGGTGGAATGTACAGGAAACCTGTTAATATTGTATATTTTGAGTTGAAAATATGGAAATCTAACGGACAAATCAAAGACACATGAACTAGTCGTGATGCAGACACAGTGATGTGGTTTGAGACCAGCGGTGTTCAGATCACTGTCTTACTGCGAGTACTCAAAGCTGTTACAGATATTCTGTTGAGAATGATAACAACACGACTCTAGGTCAGGTTGCCTTGAGTAAATGGCAACATTTAGTTTCTTGCTGAATGTGGATGATTTTGCACATAATTTGAGATCTAGTTATATTTGACTGACCCATTATAGAAGACTCACTCACCGTGTATATTTAGGTTTTCCTGATTGTTCTTTGAAGACTAGCTGAAAGGCAAAGGTATAATAACATAGACAAAAAGAAAGAACTGTCTTTTAAAGATCTCTGAACCTGGAAACGTGCTGAATTCTACAACATTTGGTTGCATAAAACAAAATGTGTATGAGCTGCAAAACCCACGTTGTTGCACAAGATGGTAAATATATCTGTTGTTGGATATCTACAAAGGGTCACTCTAAAGTGATAATAATTATGCCTGGATTTCTGCAACATGGGCACTCTTACGTTGTTTGAAAAAAAGCATTTTCACATTACACTTCAGTATTATTATTTTCCTCCCAGCACTCAGAATCAATAGACACTTGGAAACAGATTGTGGTTGTCCCAGTTTTCCCCATGAACAAATAAGCGATTACACCACAACGAGTGTTTTATTTCCTTTTATGCCAGAAAAGGTCATGTTATGTTTGAGGTGACGTCTGCAGAGGGCCGTTGCAGATTTTAAAACCTTCTCTTATGTTTACTGGAGCTCCCAGGTGTTTTGGAGGCAGCCGGGCAGAGTCTAGTTTTAGACCTCGGCCCTCTGAACTGGATCAGTTGCACTGATTGCACAAGTGATTGTCCAGATTAAAGTGTCTACTGTGATCTCCGTAGTGTGGCAGAGGGACGGCTGCCATTGGCTGAAAGTAGGCGGGAGGCGGGGCTACGTCTCTGTACAGTCTGTATCAGTATTCCCTTTATCTCTCCTGTCATTTGGTGGATCTTGCTGTTTTATTCTCCGTAGTCCAGAGACCTGTATTAAACTGTATTAAATTGTATAGATTGTGCAAAAAGCTGAATGTCGCAGAAGTGAAGAGCTATTCCTTACAGATGACAAAGTGATTTAAAATGTATAAAATAAATTCAGAAGCAAAGAAGTTTAGGGGATAAATGTAATATTTTGTTTGTAATTACTTCCTTTTTTGTTTGAAGAGGGCTACTGGATAAAGAATCATCTGTTATAAAGTAATTTTAATATTTCTTTGTCCAATGGTTCTTTTGTGTGTTACAGTAGGAGCATGAGGGAAGTATTTAAAGCTTTGGAAAAACGTAACCTCAATATATTGCATTTTTTTTTCCTTCAGTCATTAATATATGTTATACATTTGAAATGTTATACAATGTAAATGGTAATGTAATGTTAATCTGCTGTCCTTATTGTATGTTGGATGATTTACTTTTTCATTTGTTTTTAAATCTTGTATCATCATAAAACTGCAGCTTTAGAAATAACTTGAGAATGACGAGGATAAAACCCAAGTGTCTCTCTGCAGATCCCCTCCTTCCTCTTCTCTTCCTCCTCAGCGGGTGTAAGACCTCTTCCAGGTGAAGTTTCCTTCCTCTTCATCCCCACTCCTCTCTTCAGTCGGCTGTAGTCTCTGTCTCCTCATCACGTTGGCTCTCCTGCGGGAGGGGGCAATGTTGCTGGTCCTGCTCCTCGGCCCAGCCTGAATATATTCCCCATCCTTCTCCTCCCCTTTCAGGAAATCAGCGACTACTCTAAAGTACTCCAGAACTGCAATATGACTCCAGTTACCTCCCTCCTCCTCCTCCTCCTCCTTCCCATTCCTCCCCACCTCTGTCTCCTCTGGGCCCTCCAGAGTGAACCCACAGTGCCCGCCTCTGTCTGTCAGCACTAAAAGGAAATATGGATTGCTCTGGAAAAGGGGAAGGGGCAAAGTGGAGGCCGGTGGGAGGAGAGGATCGTCCCGGCTGCAGATACAGAGCACAGGGACCCCCACCTCATCTGCATCCCTCAGAGGTTCGTTTCTCTCCCAGTAGTTGTCCCAGTCCTTGGCTGGGTAGGCCCTCTCGCCCAGGGCCCAGGCCACTGAGGGGGACAGGACCCTCGGAGAATCAGGTCCCGAATTCAGAGAGGTTTTTGGAGGTCTAGAGCAGGACAGAGTTTCCTCAAAGTCTCTGAGGGAGGAACAGCTGAGGGCCCGATCCACATCCAGGACTCCTCTTAAGGAACTCTCATATCTTACGACCATGACGCCATGTAAAGGGAAAGAAATTATAGTGTCCATATTACATTTATGTTTAAACTGCTATAGAGAGGCGAAGTCCCGCCCATCTACTTCCGACCCATGGGACCCCGGAAGCGGAAAATTATACATTGACGTCAATGGAGAGAGAAAAGTCATCTTTCGATCCCGTTTGAATTGTGCCACGAATGACACATATGATGTTTGTCAAATTAAAAGAACATTTTGCAAGTCAAAAAAATAAAAATGTGTTGTAAAACTGTGAAGTTACAATTTTTTTTGTGTGAAACCGCTCAGTGAACTACAGGTCTCTGGTCTCGCACAATACGCGTCACCATCACAAAGATGGCTGTCACGTTAGTAAATTTCACCTGTTTCTTTCAGAATGAGGCGAAAAAGTATAAAACGAGGTGAAAATCACTACAAGTCTGGGCATGTTGAGAGCTGTACATACACGAAAGGGAGCGGTTCTGTAAGAGCCAGCATGCGGGACCGGCTTTACAAGGTTTCAGTGAGTAATATGAGTGCAGTGTTTAAGGTTAATGTCAGCTAGCTAACAAGGTACACTAACGTGTTTTGTTTTAGCAACTAGTTTTCTTCTTAAGAACTTTGTGGTGTCTGTGTATGCTGTGGATAACATTAGTGTTCACAAGAACAAGATACACTCCCGTGTTTTGTTTTAGTTGCTCTTCAGATTGAAGCGGCCAGTTCTATATCGACTATATGTGTGATCTCCTTTTTACATCTCGTTGTGTCATTTGAGTTTATTTGCTGTGTGTAGATTCAAGGATTTTGGTTATCTTGTCCAGGGATGCAAACTTGTCACCTTTCGGCGAAATTCTCCGTTTTGAATCCAAAATAGGTCGTTTTTGTGATTCCTGTAGATCTGCAATAAAAATATTTTTGGGGTATGGGAGGGGGTCTGGGACCCGGATTAATGTGCGGCCGAGCTTTTTTTTATATATTATAATGAAGCGCGAGCTGTGTGCTCGAGTCTTCCTGCCTTTCGGCTCTGCTCATGATGTATAATAAGCCTCTGCTGCTCGGCGATGATGGTCTAGCTTCAGCAGCTACATTACCTACGGTGCGTTCGTTAATATTAACTGTGCGTCCGGAGTCCCTGTGGCACAGACTGGACCGCTGGTGAACAGCTGTTAGAACGGGCCGTTCAGGTGTTGACAGTAGAGCTCCCTGTCGGAGCGGCAGAGCGTGATGTGCACTGAAAAGTTTTTTTTCCCCGTCGCAATATTATCGTTGAGCTAGCCAACTAGCATACATTGTCACTATCTGCTAACGTTAGCTTTAGCCTTCGTTTTCTAATCGTTTTTTTCATAGGCTATAAACAGAGGTGGTATAAGTATATATCTTGTAATTGATTAAAAGTAGAAGTACTCAGTTCTTGTACTTGAGTAAAAGTAGAAGTACCAGAGTGTAGGAATACTCTGTTACAGTAAAAGTCCTGCATTCCAAATGTTCCTCAAGTAAAAGTAGAAAAGTATTATTATCAAAATATAGTGAAAGTAGCGACAGTAAAAGTAGTCATTTTGCAGATTGGTCCATTTCAGAATAATATGATATGTTTTATAATGACTGATCATTAAAGTGTTATCAAAGCTGGTAAAGGTGCAGCTAGTTTGAATGACTTTGTATACTGCAGGCAGGGTAGCTTTTGGATTTACTCCAGGTGGAACTAAAGTCTGATTTGACACTTGATTATATTTCACATCATTCATCCACATCTGTAAAGTAACTAAAGGTATTACATACATGTAGTGGAGTAAAAGTACACCATTTACCTCTGAACTGTAGTGGAGTAGAAGTACAAAGTAGCAAAACATTGAAATACTTAAGTAAAGTACAAGTATCTCAAAATTGTGCCCAAGTATAGTACTTGTTGAGTTTATGAACTTAGTTACTTTACACCAGTGGCTATAAAGATAGAAAGACTAAGCCTTGCACAGAGGCATGAAAATACATTTTCAAAATGCTCAACAGTGCTGCCAAAATTATAAACTGACTGCTACACAATTAAAATAAATGCTTTTTATATATTTCTATTAGATGTGACTCTATGGCGTTTCTGTTATTATTAACACTGCTGCTTTAGTTGTTCTGACTGCTAAAATCCTGTTATTCCTAATTTTAAAGCCGATATTCTGTGGGGTCAGGGGGCTCGGATCCTTGTCACCTTTTTCATACCTGATGAGTTTGCATCCCTGTTGTCAATTTGTTTGGTTATCTAGGCACAGCTGTGTGTGACTCCCTCTGGTACACTGGTATGTGTTTTCCTAATGTAGCGAGCATTGATTAATTAATAAACTACACACTGACTCTAGATCCTGACCAAATCCTTATTTTTTGATCAAATGTTTTTCAAAAAAATGTATTGTATATTATATAACAGCTGCACATCACAGACCGGAGTCTCTGCTACTGTGGACCACGAAGGAGGGGATCATCATCCCCATCCCCAAAGACCCTGCATGGCATGGAAATCTCCTCCTCCTGGAACAATTCTACACCCAGCATATGCTCCCTGTGTTGGCCAGTAGAGAGGAGGACATTTAAATAAACATACTCTTAACACCCTCGGACTCTGCGTTGTGTTTCGTATGTGTGATGGGGTGTTATGCAGAGGGGAGGAAAACAGGACACAGCAGATTGGGATTGTGGGGGAGATGCTGAGCAGTTATTTAATTGTTGCGTGTAATTATTATTATACTGCGTGCTTCTTAGTTATTCCATCTTTTGCTGTAACATGGATCTGTATGTAACTCTATATTTACTTGTTATCTACCACACTTCCTTCTAAATCATACACCATCATTATACATGGTGTATATAGGATATATATTTATTTGTATACATATCTTTAATTGTATAATTTAATTTTTCGTATTTGGGATTTCTCTTTTGTCCACTCAAATACACTTGGCCCTTTCTCTTTTCCATGTGGAAAATGGCAGCTGCATATTCTGCTTTTCTCATCTGCTCCCTGTCTGCTCATCTACGATGAGAAAATTATATAATGAATTACTAATAATCATTTAAACCTGCTATTACCAATATTTCACAAATTCTTCATGTAAACTTAAGAGTACAGCTGTATGTTGAGTATGTCAACTTTGCTTGGTTCATCTTACTGGGGGGGGGGGGGGGCAGCTACATGGATGTCGGTGCAGTCCACAATAATTTTGCAGCTGAAGGCAGAATGAATTTATTATTGACTCAGAATGAAGCACAACTTCATGTCATACAATACATTGACTTTATTTGTAATCGTGTAAAAAAATATGAATATTGATTAGCAAGCAGGACCTGCAGGAACAGAGAATGGTGATGGATGGAGCTGGGAAGAGAGAAGAATAAAGAAAACAGATCAACTTTATTATCGGATATTAAAAATTCAATTTCAAAACAAGTTGCCGCTCCTACAGTTTTCTAGTATGTAAAGATGATTTCACATGACCTATGCAAAATATCACACTCAATACATGTGTGTCTCTGAGGGGTGCATTGTGCCTTTGATGTATATAAATAATATACCATAACCAAATACTATTACGTACAGTGGAAATCAGGTTGCCAGAGCAGGTCAGACCAGTGTGCATGTTCCTCAGGGTCTCAGCAGTTACAGGTGAGGTAAAGAAAATAAAAGAGAAAAAGGTCAGTAACAACACTTTAAAGTAACAACACTGAATAATTATCTCTTTTAATAATTTTCTCTCAGTAATCACTCAACTACTGTCTTTCCAACAAACAGATTGACTCACTCTCACTGTCATCACAATGAAACACGTCCAGAAGAATGTCATGCAAAGCTGCCTGCCTTCCTTCCTTCGACTCTCCCTGAACTGCCTGATCTTTTAATGGTCAATGTTAACCATTTGTGCAGATAGCATTAAGTAGAAAAGATCGCTGATACTAATGTGGGGTTAGCCTACCGCCCGCCCGCTTAGCACCTGGTGGAGGGGGCGATAGGCTACTCTTCAAATGTTTCACAAAATACTTACCATCATGACTACTCTTAATGTTTAACATTTTGGTTTACTTCATGTTAAGGCTAATACAAATGACAAGGCTAAGTAATGTAATATAATGCTAACTAACATGCTCGCTACTAGCTAGGTAGCTAACTTGACTATGTTCCATGCAAAACATGTACTGTATATTACCTGATATGTTTGGTCCGACGACTCCTGGTCCTTTCATCAGACGGGAAGCGATAGAACGAGCAAGTGGTATGATCTCTTTTGTGATTACAACCTCGTACAAAGCACACAGGCATCTTGTAAAAGTGAATTTATTGGAGCAATCTCTTATATTTATTGGAGGGAATAAATCAGTCTTCTTCTTCCTCTTTGCTTTGCGAGTCACAACCAGTCTTGGAGCATTATCGCCTATGACATCACTTACGCGACCCAGAATGCATTTGGGATTTGTAGTCTTTCTAGTTGCGTATTATTCATAGTCTTATATTTCAGCATTTTTACGACAAACTGTGACTTTTTTTGCATGGAAATGATTGTTTAAGACTGACAAACATCATATGTGTCATTCGTGGCACAATTCAAACGGGATCAAAAGATAACTTTTCTCTCCATTGACTTCAATGTATAATTTTCCGCTTCCGGGGTCCCATGGAGGCTCCCGGAAGGGGAGGGACTTCGCCTCTCTATTAAAGGTCCCCTATTATACTGTTGTTCATCAATATATTATAGGTCTCAGCAGGGGCGGTTCTAGGGGGGCGGGGGGGCCAGTGCCCCCCTAACACTGACCTCTGACCTCCCTGTGGCCCCCCTAAAAATGAAAAGGGAAAAAATATGAAAAATGTATGATTTATTACACGATTTATTGAATGACGGAATAGGCGAAACTAAGGTTATTCGTCATTCTAGTCGGACCCATTAGAGCGGTGCACTCAGGACCCATTAGAGCGGTGCACTCAGGACCCATTAGAGCGGTGCACTGACTTTCACTGTCCGGCTAAGCGCGCGAAAAACAAACACTTCAGAGGCTGTTGCATCCAAGAAAGACTGATTGAAACCTACGTTTCGAGAGACTACCACGATAATTGAAGGTGAATTAAACTATTGTATCCGTGTAATTGTAGATGTAAAGTAGAGATGTAACTGTTCATTGTCTTTATTTTTATATAAATATGATATGGTGTTAGTGCAAAATGTTTACTATAACTTAAGCTGAAGCTAACAGTAATAACTATAAGATATATCTGAAATACATAAGTGTACTGAAACAAATACCAATAACTGTATTGCATTGTGTTCTTATGCGCAATTACTTCATACTGTCTAGTTCTCTTTTTCGTCCTGCATTTATTGTGACTCCCTCAGAAAATAACTGGCCCCCCAGTGGCCCCCCAAGTCAAATTGGTCTAGAACTGCCACTGGGTCTCAGATATATACAAAACATGTCTCTGAAGTATTTGGCTCTAAATACCAAACAGATCATTGTAGCATCCCATAATCCCCTCTGTTTCAGCCCTGTTTCAAAAGTGCTGATTCTCTGTCTGTTACTTTAGATGGATGCTCTAGGAGGAGATTCAGGTGATAAGGTGGTGTTGGGGGGGGGTACCTTGGTTGCTGACTGGCTAATGGTTACACAAGCCAACAAATCGTTATGACATCATAAAGTGGCCAAAATCTGATCAGCTCATTTTCAGACAGGTTTTTATATAAATGGATCAGGACAAAAAGTGAGCGAATCTTTTTTCCTGAAACTTTCAGAGTCTCTTTGCACAGAGGGGACACGTGTTGATGTATAAAAAACATGAAAAAGTGGATTTTGCATATTAGGTGACCTGTAATACATCTGTAAAAATGTTTCTCTCTCACCTACTGAGCTGCAGTTTCCGGTGAATCAACGCCCCCCAGCGATAAACAGGAGGCATGGCTGTTTCGAACCACAGCTGCCCCCTGAGTACAGGAGAGATGGCTGCAGCCGCCTTCAGACAGGAACTGGACCCACTCTCCCCCAGGTAGGAGAGAAGAGTCCCTGAGCCGGATCCCTCACTCACTGCAACCATAACAGAGGACGGGTGGCGGCTGTGGACATAGGCCACCACCTGAAAGAAGAAGATATCCAGGAAGTCGTTAATGAAGGGTAAAATACTGTAAAGCAATTGGATGAACACTATGTTAATTTTAGCCATGCTAAGAGCAACTGTGTGGCAATGTGATGGGTTGCAATTAAAACAAATGTATGGACATGAATGATTCCCAGAAGACGAATCCTAATAATCATGTTGGCAACAGCATTTCAGTTTTAACACTGGTTTATGACCGAATAACAAAACTTCTGGCCCAGCTGTAATATTTATGTTTACTGATAATTAGCAGAGAAGCATGACCATTTTATAACACTGTAGTGTGTGCGTTATCAATTGAATTGAAAATAGGCCTGCGACTAAAATAATATGAATTCGATTATTATTGTTGACTTTTTTTATATATCTATCAATCTATCTAACAAATCGTTTCATCCCAAAAGTCTTATGAACATAATTATCTAAAAACGTAATAACCCAAAACTTAATTTAAAAAAAACCCTGTACTTCTTTCTGTACCTGCTCAAGATCAGCTGGGTCTCCAAACTCAGTGAGCCGTGCTGAGGTCAGCGGACAGCCCGCGGTGCCTCGAGCGTGAAACACCACCACGTAGAAGCCCTGACGCACGGCCTGGTGGCACAGCACCTTCAGGTGGGGGGTCATCCCTCCCCAGGACTCAGGGATGAGGAGGAGGACAGGAGGCGTTGTGGTGAAGCAGCCTAGTACGTTCCCCCCGGACCCCGGCTCCTTCCTCCCCTCCCACCTCCTCCTCCCTCCAAACTCACCCAGTCTTGTCCCCACAGCCCAGTCCAGAGCAACGATACCCCCGTCCCTCAGTAACAGATTATCTCTAGTGAACTGTAATGTGTCTCCATGTTGTCCCCACAGCAGGCTGGACAGGGTCTGCAGGTGGGGGTCTCCTCTGGGCCAGGAGGCTAGTCTCGGCCTGGCCAGAGAGCCACAGTGCCGCAGCAGATATGTGGCGAGAGCAGAGGGTTTGCAGATTAGCTGCGGACCGTCTGAGGCCGGACCGGAGCCTGACAGAATATCCTCAGTCCCTGTTTGTATGTTCCTGTCTAGTGGCAGCTCCAGGATCAGGCAAATAAGGACCCAGAGTCTCCACCCTGCAGCAGAGACAGCCAGCCTCGTCCAACAACATACCCTGGGCCAGCGGAGACCCAGAGACAGCAGCAGGAGCAGCAGTAAAGGAAGCAAACAGAACAAATAATCCCATATGAATGATGCCATTGGTAAATAGAGAGATTGCAGTTTATCATACAAGTCCTGTGTTTTCTTCGTTGAGTGTTACTGTGATCTCCTCAGTAACATCTGACCCCCATATTTACAATCCTGACTTGTTGTGCCACAAATCAGTGGAACATTCATGCCCTGTAGGCTGGCTGAAGTTCAGAAAGGTTGTCTTCTTTCTACAGTTTTTGCAAACACAAAAACGAGAACTGGGGTAATGTAAATTGTAGCCTCTCAACTCCTGCTGCTGCTCCACCTCCCCCCATAAATCATTTACTGAAATCACAAGTTCAGACTGAGCAAACACGCCACATAAATCTGTTCCATTAATGCTAACAGGATTTATTTGACCTTGCCTTATCTGAATTCTTTGGCATCATTACCCCAGTTCAACTGTGATTATGTTTTGAATTGTTGATACAACAGTCCTTGTTATTTTATCTTTAGACTGTTTTAATCTATCTCAATCTATTTAGAGAGGTCTTGAAGTTGCCACTGCACTCTCATCTCATTTTGAATTTGATTGAAAGATAACATTGTTTCATTAGATGTACAAAACTGGGCTGACAGGGACATGTACTGCAAACGTAGGTTTCTCACACAACCTGTTGTCAGAACTGAAAAATGAAACTATCAAATGGGAACATCAAAACAACGAAAACTCTGTTTGCTAAATGCAAAACTAATAATAATAAAAAAGAATTCCAAGAACTACAGACGCACCCTACTATCTGTTCCAACCGAACCCCTCCTCAACTTGATAAACCACCTCTGTCTGATCCAACCAGCCAGTTCAGACTGCAGATCTGATGATAACAGAGTCGATCATTGTTCTTTGACCTAAGGTTATGCTGCCAAGTTAAATAACTAGTTTACACGGCATGATGAATCTTTCCTTTTTGCTGTCATCAACAACAACAAAAAAGCTAAGAAGCTTCAGCATCCATATTGGTATTGGACAAATTGTTCTTCTCAAAATTGGTAATGCCAGAGAATTTTTCTATAGACGCATTCTGAAACTAAACGATATTTGTAATGGCCAATCCGTGCTCAGCACAGAAGTCCCAACAACTAGCCAACCCTTTGCATATCTCTTCATCAGACTACCTTACGTCTTTTGGTAGATTCGATTTTCAGATTTGCACTTTTCCAAGTAAGTTTTGCAATCGCTGTACAGCATTGTAAAGCACTATGGAAAAATACAATTGTATTATATCTTATAATAATAAGATATGAAAAACTTCTCCAGGAGATAGTTTCCAGACCCAATGCGTAAACGTGAGCCACTTTAAAGAAAAGTTGGTACTGTGACCCTTTTCGGACGAGTAGATGTCCCCATCCTTGTAACAAACCAGTGATAATGGGGTTCAGCACGCCATATGACAAGTTGTTCTTTTTTAAACTGTTTGTGAGTTGCATTTAAAATGATGCCACTGCAAAAATTAATAGAAAAAAGGCAGAGACTCAAGCTACTTTTCTTAGCATTTGAAAAATAGCATTTAAAAAGTAATTAAAAGCGTTTTCAACTGTTAAGTGATGAGGTCAGAGGAAAGGCAGTATCATCCTCTATCAGTCATTCCATTGCACATACCCTGCTGCCGGGTTCGCCCAGTGCCACAACTCAATTCTCTGTGGAAAACTTCTACTTAATCAAAACATAACAGTGGTGTTATGTTTCTGAAGCAACAGGTCAGACCAGTCATAAAGTGATGGACTCCTCCCCTGATAACAACCATTATAAATTAAGTTTCACAACTGCTAGTTTACAAGAGGACCTCAAGACCTAAGGTACAGTAACATCATAAATGTTTGTAAAATAAGGACCACACTTTTGTAGTCAATTGACCAGAAAAAAACAAAGGTTGAATCCATTTTATGTGAAGTTTTTGTTGAAAGTGAAATAATGATGTGTTAGCTGCTATTCTTTTAGTGCTGTAAGGAACTCCTGTTTGGTTGTGGTAAAAAAAAACAGGAACAAATTATGTATTTGGTTTATTTTCTGATTTAACATGTTTTTTGTGTTTATCTATATAATAAACAATACAATACATGTGCTTTTCTCCAACAGGTTGCGTAGTGATGTTTGGATTGGCAGCTTTGTGTTTCCTGCTTCTGCAGACTGGAGCTTTCGGGTTCAACATATACTTTTTCGGTGTAGGCCTTTGGTCCAGCTCTTCACTAACTCATGAGGACATCACTCAGACAGCCGTCCTCAATGCCACCGTGCAGGCGTGTCGCGCTCTGGCCCGGGCGGAGGGCAAAGACTTCACTTTCCCTGTAAGGAATCAATTCTACCTATATACATTTTAATTTGAATGTTGACCATTGCCTGTATTGTTAATTATCATTATGCCTTATTAATTGTGTGTGTTTGTCCACAGCCTTTGAATGCTGAGTCTGTTGCTGTTGCCTGTGAAGCGTCAAAATCATCCAAGAGCTTCAGCGACGCTATCAAATTAATCCAAAAAAAGAATCGACACACAGATAAATATTATTTCTACTCAGCACCTCATCACTTTGACGATGAACAGTTCTTGGAGGGGAGGAGACTCATCACAGAAGGATTGTCCGTTGTGAAGGCCAGCAACAAGGGTGACAACTTTGTGACAGCAAGAGAGAAACTGGGGAGAATCTTACACACTTTACAGGTCATTTCTTTATTTGTTTGTTTTTTCATTTCAGTTTTTGACATTTTCAATCAATTTAATCAATTTCCATTGGCCAATTTCCTTTTTAAATCATGGGGGACATCTTTAAAGTGCATTAATGAAGACTTCTGAAAAACATCATCTTGGTATTTAAAGATATAGACTTTAGATAATAGATACAATATTTAACTTCTTTCCTTTTTAAATAATAGGATTTCTACAGTCATAGTAACTGGGTGGAAATGGGAAACAAACTCCCAAACTCTAACCTGTTCAGGGAAGGGACGAGCATCGGAAACATAGCAGGTAAAAAATATCATGTCAGCGTTTGTCTCCACAAGAAAAGAAACAGATAAGTGACAAGAAAAAAGAAAACTGACAAATTGTTCTTTCTCAAAGCCAAAGACAGAGCAACCTGTCGCAACTGTGACGGCGATGACTGCAGGAACAACATTTTGGAAGATATCCTACAGGAAAAGATACTTATTTCGGGATATTTTGCTTTAAACTTGCCTTTAATTAGTTCTTACAAACCAGAAGGTAAAGGATGTAACACCTGCCTCCATCCTTGTTATTTTCCAAAGAAGATAGAAGAAGTGTTCTCTTATCTGTTTCTATTACTGAACAGGAAAGTGCAGCCATGGAGGTTTTTGGGATAAAACACACAAGACTGAACCTAAAGGTGGGATCAACAAAGACAAAGTTGGCTCCGACCATGGACACCTCCACATGACAGCAGCAAATATGGCTGTAGCTGCCACCAGTGAGCTACTGGAGGACATTCGGGGGGCTGCTGGGGACAAAACCTTCCTCCAGTAAGAAACCCATTCTGCATGTTGCAGTTAGTGTAAAACTGTAAATGGGATCTTCTCTTATCTCTTTGTTCCTTCTTCCCTCAGGTTGATGGGAATCAACAAAGGATCCAGTAAAGCTCTTTGTTTTGTGATCGACACGACAGGAAGCATGAGCGATGACATCGATGCAGTGCGGGACGTCACTTCCTCTATAATCGACAGTAAAGTGGGAACAGAAGATGAGCCCTCACTCTACATTCTTGTTCCTTTCAACGATCCAGGTATTGTTATGCCCCAGACTTTTCAATCTTGTCTAGTAGTTTGTTTTGAGAAAAGGGTTATTTTTACCATTAAATAATAACATGTGGGACTGCGGCATAGCTCACCTGGTTGAGCTGGTGGCTCATGTACCGGACATACTTTAATGTTGGAGTGTTGTTCACATAATATGTCAATAATAAAGAAAGAACATATATCTGTAAACCAGAAAGTATCCAACAAACACAAGCAGAAGAGGAATATTAAAATCATGTATCAATCCTTTCTTCTCGTGAACCCCAGATTTTGGGCCACTGCTGAAGACTACAGACCCAAATGTCTTCAAGAATGCGATTGATTCACTAAGAGCAGATGGAGGAGGAGATAGTCCAGAGATGAGTCTTTCAGGGCTTCAGGTGCTGAGATGTTTATGAGACTACTTCATATATGGTCAACTTTTCATAATAACATAAAACATTTAAAGAACACTTCTGTATGCTCCTACAGCTGGCTTTAGCTGGTGCTCCTCCTGAGTCTGAGATCTTCCTCTTCACGGATGCTCCTGCTAAAGACACACACCTGAAAAGCACAGTGATCGCACTCATAGAGCGCACCAAGTCTGTGGTAATGATCTACTATGCAAATAAACGCTTAGGAACAGTGCTTTCCAAACGTTTCAATAATGTATCCGCTGACCAACCCAAAACATGTTGGTAGATAAAAAGAAAAAATATTTAAAAAGAGACACATACACTAGAAAAACATGCAAGTTTATATACAAGTAAGGCCGTACTTAGGCTCAACAGTGCATTAGGTTAAATGCTAGAGTCAGCATGTTAACAGGATTAGCTGTAGGTAGGCCTAATGCTCGCCGTTGTAGTTTAGCATTCTAACATTTACTAATTAACATTAAACACAAAGAACTTTGTTCATAAATATTGATATTAATGCCGGTTATACTATGCAGGTATGGATATGATAATAAGTACACAATATCACAACTTTCAAATACTTCTACAGTGGATTAAATGTATTACATTTGACATATAGAAATGAATTATTTGGTCCAAATAAGGCTGTAACATTGTGGGCGAAATTACAAGATAGGCCTGATAAAATAAAATGCATCGCAATAATAAACCTATGAGGTTTTTGCGATTTGGTTTCCTTGAGCTCTAAGCTCCTCCCAGTTGGCTTTACGCCTCTAACTTTCCTTGATATTTCTGTCTCTGTTTAGGTGAACTTCATGATAACTGCCGTACTGCGATCCCGTCGGCGAAGACAGGTCGGTGACAGCGAGCAGCAGCAGAGTCGGATGGGGGTCTCAGACGCCACGCTGTACAGAGACCTGGCTCAGGTGTCAGGGGGCCTGGCTATAGAAGTGACCAAGGCTGAGCTCCCTGCGGCCACCAGCATCATCACACAGTCCTCCACCTCCTCTCTGGTACCAACACTCTCACTCGCCGTCACAAACACTGCTTTCTAGGCTATAAAGATTCAGTTGTGTCTTCAGTTTCCTTTCCCTTTCTAGGTGACTCTTCTGCAAGCAAACAGAAATCCAGGGAAGGCAGACAATTTCACTTTCTCAGTTGATGAGTCAGTACGAAACATCACAGTTTACATCACTGGGACCTCCACCACCTTTACTCTCACAAATCCCTCAGGTGATACTGTAACAGGTCATAAGCTAATTATTTTAATTATTTATCACAGTCACACAAAACATGGTGTTAAACCGAATCGGTGACATGTTTTGTATGACTTGCATACAAAACGTAATTCCCTGACTTTGGCACAATCTGGTGGTAGTAATAAATATGGAAGTGCTTTGGACAATGATCTTTACCTGTTTTAATCTATTTATAGAGGTCTTGAAGTTTCCACTGCACTCTCATCTCATTTTGACTTTGATTGAAAGATAACATTGTTCATTTTGTCCGGATGTACAAAACTGGGCTGACAGGGACATTTACTGCAAACGTATAGGTTTCTCACACAACCTGTTATCAGAACTGAAAATGAAACTATCAAATGGGAGTATCAACACAACAAAAACTCTGTTTGCTGCCAGGATCTTTTATTGCAAAAAACAAATAATAATAGAAAAGAATTCCAAGAACTACAGACGCACCCTACTATGTGCCATCCGAACCTGTCCTCAACTTGATAAACCACCTCTCTCTGATCCAACCAGCCAGTTCAGACTGCAGATCTGATCATAACAACACTGAGTCGATCATTGCTCTTTGACCTAAGGTTATGCTCCCAAGTTATATAACTAGTTTACACGGCATGATGAATCTTTCCTTTTTGCTGTCATCAACAACAACACAAAAGCAAAGAAGCTTCAGCATCCATATTGGTATTGGACAAATTGTTCTTCTCAAAATTGGTATTGCCAGAGAATTTTTCAATAGACGCATTCTGAAACTAAACGATATTTGTAATGGCCAATCCGTGCTCAGAACAGAAGTCCCAACAACTAGCCAACCCTTTGCATATCTCTTCATCAGACTACCTTACAGTACGTCTTTTGGTAGATTCGATTTTCAGATTTGCACTTTTCCAAGTAAGTTTTGCAATCGCTGTACAGCAGTTTCACTCTGGAAAAATACAATTGTATTATATCTTATATTCAGAAGATATGAAAAACTTCTCCAGGATTTAGTTTTCAGACCCAATGCGTAAATGTGAGCCACTTTAAAAAAAAGTTGGTACCGTGACCCTTTTCGGACGAGGAGATGTCCCCATCCTTGTAACAAACCAAACCAGTGATAATGGGGTTCAGCACAATCTGGTGGTAGTAATAAATATGGAACTGCAGTAGACAATGATAAACTCTACTACTTTTGAAAAATGATAAAGCTTGGTTAACTTTTTTTTAGCTTTTTAACACATGTCCTTCATTTCTCATAATGGATTTTGCCTTTAGGTGTGTCTCAGGAAAGCACAAACAACACAGGACCGTTGATCACTTCCTCACAGTCAGTGGGAAACTTCCAGACTCTGCAGCTAAAAGCTGAAACTGGACTTTGGGAAATACAATTTGTGTCAACAAATCCATACATTCTGAAGGTTGTAGGTGAGAACTCTTTCACTGTGGTTGAATTGTGAATAAATACTCATCTTTTTAGGTATAACTATCCTTGTGGCGCCTTTGGTTGATTCTCTTTTATTTTGTAACTATTAATTTGCAGGTGTGAGTGCCATTGACTTCCTGTTTGACTTTTTGGAGGTATCGCAGGGTCCACTTGGAGGTCTTGAGATTATAGACAATCGTCCGAGAGCTGGTAAAGGAAACACAGTTGTGTGATATGCCAAAGTAATCCCTTCCCCTAACGTTATATATCTCAGTGGATTTTTCTCTTGTTTTGAAGGTGTCAATGGTAGCCTCCTGGTGACAGTAACAGGGAGCGACACCGCCACGGTGACAGAAGTCATTTTGGTCGAATCGTCCGGGTTAAGGCAGGTTATTGGCAGCGTGGAGGCTAAGGGTGGAGGAAACTACTTGGCTCGGTTCGACAGGATACCAGCAGAGGAGTTTGTGGTGCTGGTGAAGGGGCAGAACAACAATGATTCCTCCAGAGCGACGTCAGTGAACTTCCAGAGGCAGTCCACCACCAGCATCAGAGCCTCTACTGTCAGCGTTAGATCTGTAAGTTCAACGCATCCAACGAAAAACCTTTTGATATGCCTTTTATTGTCTAATTTTTTTTAAATACATAGGCTACTACTGCTACTGACTGTTTTACTTCTGTTTTTAGCCTGATACAGCTGGAGTCTTGGAACCAGGAACGCCGCTCTCTGTTTCCTTCTCTGTAGCGACAAGCGGTGCAGGAGGAACCTTCAGCATCCAAGCTACAAACGACCAAAACTTTGATTCATCTTTCCCGTCCAGTTTAATCGTGGAAACTGGAAGCACTGCTAACGGGGCAGTGAACATCACGGCCCCCTCCAACACCCCCTCTGGGACTGACGTCACTCTGACCATCGAGGCCGAGGCTCCAGGAGGGGCAGGCGCCAATTATGTTGTGCTGCGTTTCACCGTCCTCACACCGGTAACACATCAAATTACAATAAATGCAAAGGCACTAAATTATCATGCTATTTCCAGGGTCATACATGTATCTTTTTCTCACCTTGAAGATGTTTAATAGCTACATTTTAAAAGAACATCTCATGTTTAATCTCTGTCTCTTTAACCCTCCTGAAAAAGCTCAGTCTGCTCTGATTGGTCAGTTCTTTCTTTTCCTTCCTTACTAATCTGTGAATATTTTCACAATCATTGCAGCGGAGGGCTGACAGTAACACAGCAGCAGCATTTCTACTTAGATATTGTATAGTTGTGAAACCAAAACCTCATATTATTAGTCCTGAATTGAGCATTTTTATACTTTTGCAGGATTTATAGAGCACGTATGAAAATCTCCCAACATCGGACCTTATATAATTTCACTATTGGGTTTATTTGTTGAAATAAATGTCAAACCATCTGTCTTTATCCACTTGTTCTCCTCACAGGTGACTGATTTCGCTCCGCCGGTGTGTCAGAATGTCAGCCTGCAGGCCAACTGCTCTGATTCCTGCAGCTCGTCGATGTGGGAGCTCTCTGTCCAGGTGACTGATGAGGACGGAGGGTCAGGTGTTGACCGCGTTAGTCTCAGACAGGGCAACGGGACTTTGAACACCAGCCTCACTGCTGGAAACATAACGATGGTTTCATACGATGCTTCTTGCTGTTCGCCGGATGTGGAGCTAGTGGTTGTGGATGAAGTGGGTAATGTGGCCACCTGTTTCTACAGCATCACAAGAACCGTGGTCGTCACAGCAACCACCCAAAGCCCAAAGGTTCCGACAGCAGCCCCTGTTGTGTCTTTGTCCTCCAGAGCGGTGCCCTCTTTCCTGCTTTGCTTTTGCATCACCATCCTGGGGCTTAATTTGCAATTTTAAATGGGGATCAACTCATCATTAACTTGTTTCGAGGGGGCAGGGTCTTACTTTCAATTTGGTTGATGTGCTGTAAAACTACCCTTTATGAAAATTAAACTACATAATGCTGTATGCATTATAGGATCTTGTTGTCAAAAACCTTTAAAAGCTTAATGGAGTTGTGAATGATTCAGCCACATGAACATGTAAATGTTATTATTTTACCTAAATTAAGGATAATTTGTTTATAATGTGAGTACTACTGCTGATATTGAGATTTAGTATGGTATTGTTGATTTAATGATTGCTTTTATTTGATTAATAACATTAGTTATATATATATATATTATAAGTAAAGTGCTGCTTCTTTAAACAGCTGATTAAAGAATATCAAGGATGATACAATAAAACAAAAAAGTGATGTTGACCACTGTGATCATTTTGGGATAAATATTATAGTGGAAAAAGTCAGAGGAAAGAAATGTGATCTGGTACTGTCATGACAAAAACGGGAAAGGATACAGTGTAAAGAGTAAATCAAAGTATTTATAAAAATAAATAAAGCAAACTAATACTAAAGATAAAGCTACCATAAGAGGTGTGTGTGAGTCAGTAGCATCAGTTGCGTAGCTGTGAATGTGTGAGGATAATATAGTGTGAGGTGTTGGATGCAAAACTCATGCAATACCAAATGAAAGTTAAAACCGGTAGCTGCTCTTAGGAAGGGGAAAAGAGAGAGAGGCTCTGGAACAGGGCTCTTAATCAGGCACACTCACAATCTGTTACCTTCAGGGACAAAAAGGAAAACAGGTAACAACCAAAACACCTAAGGGGTTGGTCAGGTCAGTCACAGTGAAGTTCTGCATGTATTAACTACCTGTGGGTCCAGCATCAATCTTAAGAATGCAGCATCTTCTGATTACTTACATTCCATACATTAAATATCATCAATGGTGAATGTAAAAAATGTAAAACACATGTCGTAAACTGCAGCAGGGAATAAACATAGAAGTATAAAATCATTCACTAGAGCTCCCTCCAGTGGAGGAACACTTCAAATAAGGAATGTGTTTAAACCAGCCTGCCTCCTACGAAAAAAGACCAAATAGCTCCTCTGTTGCTTTGATGTGAGGGTCTAAAGCAGTGGTTCCCCCCCCCCCCCCCCCCCCCCCCACACACACACACACAAACACACAAGGGGGTAATTAAAGTTTAAAAGTCTCAAAAATGCTATAACTACTGTCACAAACTGGATGAATGTGAAGTATTTTGTTAAAGGAGGATGAAAGCGTAATTAAGGAGCACTATTGGAGTGACTTTGATGGTTATTGGACTCATGATTCATTCATTTGGATTCCCGCTGTATGAAGAAATTAAAGGACGGCGCGGAAGTGGAAACCATTCACAAAGGGATTAAACTGTTTAAAACACATGCTCAAAGTAAGCCGGATTTTGCCGATGTGTTTATGTGGATTAAAAAGTCGTAAATAATCTACAAAATGGAGGAGACCGATCTGATCGGAGCAACCGTGACAAATAATCTGAAACCGGCATGGACAATGACTATGTTTTAAAATCGCTGAAAAGCCTGGTTTGGACCCTTTACGGGCAGAAGAAACATTTCTATTAAAGAAAGAATTATACATTTCTGTCTTTTTATGCCTTTAGCTACTAACTTGAATTGTTATTCAAATGAATTAATCAATTATTTTTTATATTTTATTGTAATGTGGAGACGAGGCTTTTAGTGACAATCATGTTCTGCTTTACAATTATATGTAAACATTTAAAAAATAAAAAAAAAGTCTAAATATGATATTTGGCCTCAAATCATCCGAGGCCTGGCGCCCCCCCTGCGATCTTTGGCGCCCGCCCCCCCCAAGGGGGGCGTCCCCCCAGGGTGGGAACCACTGGTCTAAAGGACAGAGGGTGTCGTTTTCTCATACTGATATTCTGCACAAACTGTGCTGTTGTATTTGCTGTAAAGTGTCCTTACTGTAAGGTAATTATTATATGTACAGCACTTTGGCTCGACCAAAAATCGCTTTAAAAATGTGTTATATAAATAAAACTTGATTTGATTTGATTTGTTCAGCAGCTTATTACGACCCATAGTCACGTTTTAAAGTGTAGCACCTCTAGTGGTTGTCTAAGAAACAACATGCTCCTGTTTATTGCAAACGCTCCCGAGGGTCGTTTATTCACAAATAACTCTCTCACGAAAATCCTAAATTGTGGAATAGTTTGGCCATTAAAATGCTTTTTGATTAGATTTCTAGCGAGAAGTGTATTTTGTACTTTTAGAAACTACGTCCAGTGGATGTGTGGATCTATAGTGTAATAGATATTACGAAGATGATTTGAGGTCTCGCCAGGAGAACGTGTATAGCGGCAGCTTTCATGTAAAGTTAGCGTCAACCAAGTGAAACATGCACTTGTCAAGGTTCAGAGGCAAATTTAGCAAATATGGCAGTAGCCATCGATCATCTTAAGATAAGATATACTTTATTGATCCCAAGTTGGGATATGTTTTTGTTACAGCAGCATGTACTACTTTTTTCTACTCCACTACAATTCAGAGGTTAACCTGGTATTTTTACTCCACTACATTTATTTTTGTTACTTTGCAGATTCTGATTAATGATGTGAAATACAAACAACCCTTAAATCAGACTTTAGTTACATCTGAGTAAAATTCAGGGAAAGTGATTGTCAAGTGCAAAAACAAACGATGCAATATATTAGACGTTAAGTACTTTGTCAGACTTCATATTTATCTGTTGATACCCCCAAAAGTTTTGTTCTTATTCAAAAGAAGACCTTAACTTACAGTAAAGTATTATTTAATGTTTGAATAAAGCCTTATTAGTTTGTCTGTTTTGCACATCCTCCTATTAATATCTTTGGACGTCCTCCACTAGCTGTTTTATTGTAGAGATCACTACAGTATCTTTTTGATTTTTTCTATTCTATATTTCTATCATGCCTTCTACTTTCATCCTATTTTGCATGTAGGCTACGCTTAATATTTAAATGTTTTCATCAAATATAACATATTCAACAACAAAATTAAATAACGTGCTTTAACCACTAGGTGGTGCGGGTTAAAAAACCAGTGGTCTAGTTAATCAAACATAATAATATCAAACATAATATTACTATTAACTTTATTGTGAAATTAAAACAGAACGATAAAGAAAAATACAGTTTCAGTCTCTCGATTTTAAGCTTATGCATTGTAGCATGAACCTGTATAGACCTGTAACAGTCAACTGCATGAGAAGTTGGAAAGATAGTTTCTGAAGATGTTACAAATAACACACAGCATACAATGCCATAATAACTTTGTATCATTGGTGTAGGACACTTATGTATGTATAACATCTGAAGATGTGTAGTTTTATTCATGTTTTCACATAATTGTACAGGATATTGCTATAATATTTCACATAATGTAGTTCTATAGAACTACAATATGTGAAATATTATAGCTGATAATGTATATATATATATCATATATGATTACAGATATGTAATATTTAATGCAGCCGAACCTTGTATTACAATGCCGTTATGTGATAATTTCCAAAGAGGAAAAGCAAGCACACTCAGAATAAAGTATTATTATTTTTATTTTTTTATGTTTTCGGATTTCATATCACATAAACACCATATCCCAACGTGCATTGCACCTCTTTTCCCTCGCTTTCGAGTCAGTTTGAGCTATGTTTTATCGATTTTTATGCTTTTATTTGTCTGTCCATAGCCCTTATGTGCCTTTTATCTATTCTTATGTATGCCTTTTATCTATTATTGTAATATTATATTTTATTATAATGTCATGTGGCTGTGAGGCACTTCGGTAAACCCTCTGTTTTTAATATGTGCTCTATAAAGTGAATTGGATTGGATTGCGGCTAAAACATCCAATCAAAGAGCTTCAAGTTCGATGTTTTAGCCTATCAAAACCTCTGAAAAAAGAAATGCGTCTCTTGGAATCGAAAGGGAAAAACCTATGGGAAAAACGCAAAAGCATTGTACACAATTTAAACCAATTAATGTTGTGTGATTAACAAGGTTAAACTGATTTTTTGTGGATGAGTACTGCAGATGTAACCCAAATGTCCCGTAGCCTCTCTGAACACCCTGGGACTCTGCGATGTGCTTATTATTGGTGATGGGATGTTATGCAGAGGGGAGGAAAACAGGACACAGTACTGTAGATCGGATTGCGGTGGAGACGCTGAGTAGTGATTTATTTATCCCAATGGCAGCTCTTCTGACACACCTTATGGAGTGAATACAAAATTAGCGCCATTAGCTACATGCCAACCAATACAACAATCAAATTAACAGACAACACATAAACATCTCACTCTCAAAAATACACAAACGGGTAAATAAACATTTAAACTAACCCATTAGTCAAAGAAATTGAATGTTTGGACGTTTTTAACGTTATAATGTGTCAAAAGATTTGCCACAATTAACACTGCTCACCTTTCATGGAGTGAATACAAACATTAGCGTCAAGATGGCGGCAGCACCCACAACAACAGGAGAAATATGGTGTCCCACAATGGACAAAAAACTATAATTTGCTGCGCAACAGCAACACCTGTCAAGGCTGCTACCTTACATCTACCCCTTCTTTAATTGATGCCGTCCCAGCCATCAGGCCAAACAAAATACAACAAAGGCCATATAGCACAAACAATTTAAACAGTTAAAGAGAAACAAATAACCTTTCTGTATGTATGACTGTCTTATAAAATGTGTGCGTGTTATACATTTTAACAGTCAGAATGTTGTGGCTTGATTGTGTCACCCCTGTCCTGCTTCTCCTTGCTTTGGCCCTTTGCCACAACTTCCATCCCCTTTCTCTCCTCCTCTGGTCCTCTTCCGAACTCAGGACTTGTGACTCACATGACTGTCTCTTCGGGGCACACCGATTTATTGGTGGACTTGTCCTAGGAGCCTTGTCAGGTGATTTGGCGTCACTCACAGTCGTACTTTCCTCATCTCCTTCATCCATTTGTCCTTCATCCACATCCACTTCCTCCATTTGTTTGGGCTCATCGTGTACCACTGGTGTCCCAGGTCCCACATTCTCCTCAACTTCTTCTGTATGACCGATCTCACAGTCATCTGCTGCATCCGATTCAACCTCTTCCCCTATCACTTCACTGGCTCGTTCCGCCGGAAGGAACATACACTGTGTGAGGATGTTGCGGTGCACCACCTCTCTCGCTTTCAGGGGTTCCCAAACTTTTTCAGCATGAGACCCAAAACAGAAATGTTGTGGTCCTAAGGGACCCAAGCTCAAAAAATGTCATGATTTTCCATAATATCTACAGTTATAAACAAAGAATGCAACACACCATGAATTTAAAATGTAAATGAAAATATTGATTTAATTATAAAAGTGCATCGCAGCAATTAGGTTTCTCACCATAACAACCTTCCCTTTGAGCTTGCCCAGAAAAAATAAGGATCAAAGCAGAAAGACGAAACATGGGACGTGCAGTCAAGTATATACAGTATAAATCAAATTTCAATTATACAATTATCAAAAGTGCAATATTAAGTTTGTCGCTAGCTCAAAAACTAAGTACACACCATTTTAAACTATTTTAAATGAACAAAGAACAAACATGTTGTAAACAGAAAGGGACAAAACACTAACTGAAGTGCAGTCAAGTGTATACAGTACATCACAGGTGAAACCACATTTAAATTATCAGAAGTGCAACATTAAGTTTGTCACTAGATTAAAAACTATGCACACACATTTTTTAAACACTTTTAAATGAACAGAGCTGTTTTAAAACACTGAGAGACAAATAAACTCCAACACTTGGCAACTGATTAACTTTTTTTCTGGAGGCTGACTTGATAGGATGCCCTCAGTGCCCCTCTGTTCCCTTTGAATGCCTGAAAATAACAGAGAAGATATTATCATTAACATTGCTGGGTTATTGGGTGATTTTTAATACCAGCCGGCGTACGCTATATACCCAATGTGGACCTGGCAACCGCATTTATAGCGCATTACATTACATGTTACTTGTTAGACGCTTTTATCCAAAGCGACTTATATACTCAATACTGTGGGGAATCCCCATAAATTGATTTTGACAGGGTTGTTGCACAAAAGATCCAAGCGCGCACAGAAGAAATCTGAGAGCAGACATTTCACGAGCGCACAGAAACAGCCTGAATGCGAGGAGAAGGTTTTAAGCTGGAACACAGGAAATCTGTAAGCAGAAATATATCTGAGTGCAAGCGTACAGTTTGAGCAGAAGCAGAGCAAATCTAAGCGCAAGCAGGCACTATTTGAGTGTGAGTACAGGGTTTGATGGAAAGAAATACATATTCTGAACGTGAAATCAATGCTCTCAAATTTAAAGACCATGCTCTTGAATAAAGATAGGGAATAACCCTCATATGTATTATTATGTGCATCACACAGCAGCAGTCACGTCCGTGCGGCTGATACTTTATATCGCTTTCCTTCTCATACTGCCTGTCACTTTCCCTCTAATCTTCCTGTGGTTATTGTTTATCCTTTTTTCTCCCGGCTGTTTTAAAAACATTTCAGGCTAGTAAAAGTTGAAACACCGCTCTGTGCCGCTGCAGAATGTAGTGGACTCGCGGGAGCGAGTAGAGGACGCGTGAGAGCGCGCAGCTGGCGGTCCGCTCCGGGGCTCAGTCAGCATTTCATCCAACTTTGCATAAACGAAACAATCTCACAACAGACCCTGACAAACTCACAAAAACACAAAACAAATGATTAAAATGAGTGACTTACTTTTCCGCCGTCAAAACACTGCTTCTTGAAAGACACTTCTTTGCAGATGAAAAAATCCTTCGATTTCTCCCGATGCAGAGGATGTTTTGTTTGGAGATGCCGGTCCAATTTATTCATTTTCAAGCTTTCGTTACTGAGCACCTCTCCACATAAAACACACTGAGGCCGCTCCTCTCCATTTCTAACAGCTTTTGTGAAGCCAACGTTTAAAAACTCCTCTTTGTATCGTCTTTTTGCCATCATGTACGATCGGGATTAATCAACAGACAATAAACAGACAGCGCGAAAACTTTCGCGGGGGACGCGTCAGATCTGATACAAATACAATCTTTTATTTTTAGTTTATTTGTATTTAGAAAATTAAATCATTCAATATACAATGCTATATTGCATAACTTCATTTTCAGAATAAAAAATAAAATACAAAAATTATAAAACAATTGTATTTGCAACGCAGCCATCAGCTCTGACGCTGTGTGTGTGTGTAGCAATGCATTTAACTGGCGACCCAATCAAAACGGGTCCGCGACCCATTTTGGGTCGGGAGCCTGAGTTTGGGAAAGGCATATACAGGTGTGTTGAGTTGTTTCTTCACCACAATGTATGGACGTGCCTCCCATCTGTCTCCCAGTTTCTGCCTTCCCTCCACATGACATACTTTGACAAGGACTCTATCCCCCGGTATGAAGGCTTGACCCTTTCCTTTTCTGTCATAGTGTTTTTTCTATTGAGCCTTAGCATGCCGAGAGGTTTGATTAGCCTGTGCATATGCCTGTGACAGACTGTCGTACAGAGTTTGGACATAATCACTGTATCCACGTGGCTCACTTGCGGTGGAAAGCCCAAAAATCAGGTCCACTGGGAGCCTAGGATGTCTCCCAAACACCAGGTAGTATGGTGTGTGACCCGTTGAATCATGCTGTGTGCAGTTATAGGCAGTGCTTGAATTGGAATAAAAAAGGTGCCAGTACTCTAAATCAGCAACAAGTATTTCGCACAAAGTCATAGTATATCTTATAATGCTGGTGGGTTTGTCTCTTTACTGTATATTTTAGAAAGGCTCACTGTACTTAAACAAAATGACTCAGGGTGCATCTGAGATTAGAGGGGGTGCAGTGGTAAAGTGCTATTTTTATAAGTGGGGAGTGGACCTGACACCCTCTAGTCTAGGGGGGTCCGGGGGCATGCTCCCCCAGGAATTTTTTTTTTTAAATATTGAAGTTAGATGCATCAATCTGGTGCACTTTGAGAGCAAAATGAAGAGATATATGGATACCTCTCAACATCCATAATGAAACAACTGTAAACAGATTTACTTTTTCTTTATGGATATAAAAGAAAGTAAAGCTTGACTCCTACTGGCTGGTTAAATGACTCCTCGTCCCTGAGGCCACTACCAGTTTTTTGTGCCATTTTGCTGGATTTATTTGTCAATAGCGTTGCTGCACAAAGTGATAGCCCTCTAGTTTAAATCTACTACCCCAAAAGAAACAAATGGAGATGGGTTACTATTTAAAAAAAATTGCAAATCTATTTGGGAACAGTGGGGCCGGGCCTCAAATCCTATAGGGGGGTCCGGGGGCATGCTCCCTCGGTAAGATTTTTTTTTAAATGTTGGACTTAAATGCATCAATCTGGTGCATTTTGAGGGGGAAATAAAGAGACGACACCCATATGAAACAAAAATGTATACATTTAAATAATCATACAATCATAAGTACATGGCCATAACCAATAACATACAATATCCAATATGAAAAAACATTGAAACTTGTTTATTTATTTGTTTTTGGTTCATTTATAGTTGTGAGTGTGTCTGGGCTCCTGAATCGGCCTCTCCTGTCTCCCTCCTCTCCCCCCTGCTCCTCTTTGAGGCAACAGCAAAGACTAGTTTTAGCTCTCAACAAGTTTATCTTACCTTTTTTTACCTAGTTAACATTTTGTTTGTATTATTCATGCATATTTTACTAATCACTACCCCCTCAAATGGAAATATGTGTTTACATAAATGGTGACCGAACCGTTTGAGACCCACTGAGATAACTTAAACTAAGTTAACTATCTAAAGACTCAGAGAGTAATTTACCTCACCAGAGCTGTAGTTATCAGCCTCTCAGTCTGACAGCAAAGGACCCTCCCTCCACCTTGTGGTTGAAAAAGCTCCTTATATCCGTTAGCGCAGCTAGCTAGCACCAGATGCTAACAACAATACACGTAACCGGTGCGCGCGCTTTCTCGCTCGCTCGCGCCACACATACACCAACACACACCCTCCCGAGCTTGAATGACACACAGAGACCAATCGAGGGCATTAGTATGATCTGTATGAAAGTGGCAATGTCGGCAGGCCACGTCATGTAGACAGCCAGTCACCCTCTGCAGAGTCAGACCCACATTTGCGCTGCGTTGCGTTTACAATATATACGTATATTGCCGGCGGCTGAGTACCGGCATTTTAGTGAGTACCGGCACCTTGCCGGTACTCAGTAAGAAGTGCCGGTACTACATGGATAAAAATCAGAAGTGCCGGTACTGCGTACCGGTGAGTACCGGCCCAATTCAAGCACTGGTTATAGGCATGTGTCATTGTGTCAAGATGCTCATGCCAGCGGGGCTTCAAGTGTGGCTCCAAGGTCCCCAGCATGTCCATGAGGGTCCGGTTGAACCATTCGGTGGTCCAGTTACCTTGGGGGTGGTAAGGGGTTGTATGAGTCTTTGTGATGCCAGTGCACTTTACACAGCTTCTTCACACCTGTACTTTCAAAGTTGCGCCCTTGGTCCGCATGCAGCTTCACAGGGAACCCAAACCAGCAGAAGAAGTTTTTCCACAGTGTTTTAGCCACTGTAGAGGCCTTTTGGTCTTTTGTTGGGTAGGCCTGGGCGTAGCGGGAAAAGTGGTCTGTAACCACAAGCACATTTTCTATGCCACCTTTGGACTTCTCCAGAGTCAGAAAGTCCACACACACCAGCTCCATGGGGGCACTGCTGTGGATACTGACCAGGGGAGATCTGGAGCCTGCAGTAGGGGTCTTCCGGAGACAGCATCTTTCACACTGCTCACACCAAGCCTTGATTTCTTGAAACATTCTTGGCCAGTAGAATCTCTCCCATATCATTTGCAACGTCCTCTCGAGTCCTAAATGCCCTGAATCATCATGGAGAGCAGTCTTTACTGCTGTATGCAGTTTCTCTGGCAATACTAGCTGCTCCACTACTCCCCTTTGGCCTTCCTGGATGTGGCGGTACATGATACCATCCCTCACCATTAACCTCCTCCACTCTTTTAAAAGAAGGCACACCTGCCCACCACCACTGACCGTCTCGCTGTGGCTTGGTTTCCGGTTCAAACTTTTGTAGTGCAAGACGGGGCCAATGACAGGGTCCTCCTTCTGCCCCACACGTATCTCCTGTTTTCTCATGGCAGGCAGGGATTCTGTCCCCACCTCCCTGTAGGGTTCACTTGACATGCCCGGCCCAAGGTCTTGTGAGTCAGGGTTCTCTGCGGCAGTGTTCTCATCAGGGGGCCCTCCTGGTTCTAGTGTGGGCTGTGTTTCCCTATGCACTCTCACATTGATCCCCACCCGCTGAGGACAGGTTACACAGGTTTGTAGGACCTGTGCGACCTCCTGGTTTGACATTTGTAGCCTTTATTTAAAAGGTGAAAATCCCATTGAGATCAACGATCTCTTTTTCAAGGGAGACCTGCAGCACATTGGTTACACATAAAAATAACAGAAAACAAAAAGGACATCAATACAACATAATTACAGGGGTATACATTGGCAACCTATTCACAATGAAAGATATCTCGGCTACATACGGGAGAGGGCATCAGCATTTGCGTTACATTGTCCCCTCCGATACTGGATGTCAAAGTGGAATGTAGACAGCCGAGACGGCCATCGCTGGCCGGTAGCATCCAGCTTCGCAGAGGACATCACATATTTGATGGGGTTGTTATCCATCTGGACAGAGAATGGACGCCCATAGAGATGGTCGTAAAACTTGTCAGTCACTGCCCACTTCAGAGCAAGGAACTCCAGTTTGTGTGCAGGATACCTCGACTCGGCCGGGCTCAAGCCTCTGCTCGCATAGGCTATGACTCTCTCAGCTCCATCCTAGACTTGAACCAAGACAGCACCAAGCCCCTGTCCCGACGCATCGGTCTGAAGCACAAAAGGTAAGCTGTAATCTGGATAACCCACTACTGGAGCAGTACTCAACTTTTGCTTCAGGGACTGAAAGGCTTCTTCACACTCTGTAGTCCACAAAAAGGGCGGCTCAGGACCCAAACTTGTCTTCCTTCCTCTTATTTTCTTCCTGGGATCACCAGTTTTCAGGCGGTATAAAGGAGCAGCGATGCTCGAGTAGCCACCAACATACCGCCTGTAATATCCAGCAAACCCTAAGAACTGCAACACTTCTTTTCTGTTTGTGGGCCTCACCCAGTCCCTAACCTTGCTGATATTCTCTGGGTCTGTCCTGATCCCCTCCACCGATACCAAGTGACCCAAGTACTGCACTTCCTTTCTCACAAGCTGGCACTTGGAAGGCTTTAACTTCAAGCCATGTTCAGGAAGCCGATCAAACACCAGCTGCAACCTCACCAGATGGTCATCAAAGGTTTTGGAGAAGATGATGAGGTCGTCAAGGTAGATCAAGAGATGGGTGAAGTTCAGATCCCCAAAACAGCAGGTCATGAGCCTCTGTAACGGTACGTCTACACTACAGGCATCAAAAAATGCTTTCAACGCTTCGCCCATTCACTTGAATGGGGTGACGTAGAAGATTTTTAATCTTCGCCGAACTGCATTGTGGGGAGCATGGCATGGCTTTGCAAGCATCACGAGATTGTTCAACTTTTGAGGCTCGATGCTTGGCATCAGCCAATCAAATTCCGTTTATGCAAATCCCGCCAGTGCAAGCGCAGCCAATCAAACCGCGTGCAAGCTGGGGGAGCCAGACCGCAGTTCATTTCCTCATATTCCAAACGAGATATTACGGTAGCAAATCACCCCGTTCTTTACGACCGGAACTATTTACCGGGATACAAACCGGAGGAACCAGGCATGGAGGGAGGTGGCAGAGACAGTGGGTGAAACTGATAGTTTTTTCGCCTGTTTGGAGAGTTTATATCCAGTTTACTTCGTTTTAACATTGCTATTGCTTTGTATGTCGGGGGCGGGAGATTCATGTGATTGGTTGCTCGCAAAAAATCGGCAAGCTTCAGACACGCCCAGTTTCAAGATTTTTTCATGCCTGTAGTGTAGACGGGCCGTAAGGTGGACGGAGTATTCTGCAGTCCGAAGGGCATCCTGTTGCCCTCAAACAGCCCCATGGGTGTGCTGAATGCTGTCTTGTGCTTGTCTTGTTCCGCTACCTCCACCTGCCAGTAACCAGATGTGAGGTCAAGTGTGGAAAAGTACTTTGCTTGTCCCAGAGCCTCCAGGGCCTCTTCTATTCTGGGTAGGGGAAATAAATCTCTCGTGCTGTATGAGTTTAGCTTTCTTTAGTCAATGCACAACCTTAATGACCCGTCTTTCTTAGTCACGATCACCACTGGGGACGCATATGGACTCTTACTAGGCCTGAGGACTCCTGTCGCCTCCATCTCTATCAACAACTTCCGCACATCTTGCCACTGTGAACGCGGAATCTTGCGATACAGGAGCCGGAAGGGCTTGGAATCAACCAGGGGAATGTCATGCTGCTTTGTTTTTGTGTGGCCGTAGTCCATGGGATGCTTGGAGAAAACACCTATGTTCCTCTCGACAAGATCTCTAAGGAGGGAGCGCTGATGTTCATCCTCAACTGCCGCTTCACTTAGGTCCACCCCACAACTTACCACTACCTGGTCCAGACTCAGGCAGACTTCCTGACTCCCATTATTGCGACATCCACTCAGCTTTTCGACTGGAAATTCCACAACATTGTCCACCAGGAATGCATTGGCCAGGTGAGTGTGTGGCTTAATAGTAATAGCATGTTGGGACAGGTTCATCGCTCTGACCGGGGCGCAGCCTTTCTTTACATCAGCCAGGACTTTGGCAACCAAAAGGTCCTCGGGAAGCTGCAAGGAGGAGTTGCTTTCAATGAGGGCAGTATAAGTCTTTCTCCGTGGGCCCGTTTTGATTTCACACCTCAAGGCCTTCTCTTTTCCTGCGGGAATTCGAATCTTGCACCACGTCATCTGTTGCCTCACGGTCGGTGCTGCCAATCTCCAGTAGAGCGCTGTACCACTCCGGGTGGTCTTCCTTGACTCTGTGAAGAAACTGCTGACCGTAGGTTGCTTGGAGGTGACTCCTGGAGGCCCGAATGACATTCGTTCCCACAAGCAATGGAACAGATGAGCGATAATCAGAATCAGGGAGAACAAAAGCAGGCACTGTTTTGAACCCTTTCCCCCGCACTTTCAAGTCAATTTGCAGGACACCATAGTCGGACACACTTTGACCTGCTGCACCCTCTATGGGTACTTTAGAAGGCTGCAGTTTTTGGTTCTGCAGGGCAGGGTGGTTGCACCAATATCCGTGAGTAATACTGGTTACCTGAGAGCCAGAGTCGATGAGAGCTTTGCACTTCATTCCATTGACTTCAACCTCACCCTCGTTCCGTGGGCCTACTAAGGGTGTACCCTCTTCTCCACTATTTGTTTTACTTGCTGTGGGGGATCTTGCTGCCCGCCCATGGTTGCCCCGGTTACCATGGGCTCTAAGCGTTTAAATGCTGAGCTGAGTTAGGCCTGTCCTCCTCCGCAGGGGTCATAGGCTGTGGTTGGCGTGCCCAGGCCAGATTGGGATCTGGGAGCACTGCTCTGCAGACACGGGCTGTATGCCCTTCCTTCCCACACCGGTAGCATACAAAACTTGAACTCTGGAATGCAGTTCTAGGGGGTGGCTGGACCCTTGATGGAGGAACCGTGGGTGAAGCAGCAACTCTTGACTCCAGGCGAGACAACTTTGCCATCTGCTCCTCTTGGTTAACAGCCAATCTCTTGACCATCTCTGTCAACTCTGACCACTCTGAGGTATTCGTTGACCTTTCTGCCCTTACATTAGTACCCTCTGTTATGACATGCACCTGGGCGTATGTTTTCTTTGCCTTGTTTTGTGACTGGAACTAGACTCGAATTTTGTGACTGGAACTAGACTAGAATTAGACTCTTTAGCTAGGTTTCTGAGTTCAGCTTGAAGCTCTCTGAATCTCAAAAGCAGGGGCTGTCATGTCCAAGAAACTTATTGTGAAAGTTTATTTTTTAGGTTAGAGTTGTCATGTCCCTTTGTCTTGTGCTTTATGTCTATACCCTTAATTATTTCTTCCTCTCATTTCAGGCCTCCACGCTCCCCGCCCCTTTTCTGTCTCCTGCGTCCTTGATTATTTTCCCCGCCCTGATTGTTTCCAACTGTGTCCCCTTTACCTGTGTATATATTGTGTTAGCTCCCTCCTGTTAATTGTCAGTTCGTTGTCTCACGAAGACCACGTATCGGCTTACCTCACGGACCTTTTCACGGACCTTTCACGGACCTATGCTATAGATCGCATTATAGTTTTCCTCGAAAGAGTGGTTTTGTTTTCCTTGTTTTATTACTGTGCAAATTCCAGTAAAGTCTTTATTTTGAAACGCTATCTGAGTCTGAGTTTTGAGTCGTGCAATTGAGTTCATGCCTCAGTGTTCTCCCCTTGACAGTACGAACTGACCATCAAAATGAACTCAGCCGACTCAGATCAGATTAAGAACGCTATCCGTTCTCAGGGCCAACGTCTTGGGCAACAAGAGGAGCGTATGGCCACCATGCAGCAGGGAGTGCAGGATCTAACCAGCAGCCAGGGGGAACTACAAACATCGTTGACGACCCAAGTTAATCTACTGGCAGCAGAGGTTCAGCGTGTGCTCACTCACCTGCAGGCTGTTTCTCCTCCTACGACTCCTCCGGTTCCAGCGGTGACCGGATTCGATCCCAACCGGGTTACTGAGCCGCACAGGGCTTCCATGCGTCTGGCTCCACCCGAAAGGTACTCCGGGGACTCAGAAGGCTGCCGGCCGTTCATCGTGCAGTGTGAGTTACACTATCACCACCAACCGGCTGCTTTTCCCACGGACATTTCCAAAGTGGCTTTTATGATCTCTCATCTCTCCGGCCGAGCAGCAGCGTGGGCCACGGCAGAATGGTCCCGAGGCTCGCCTATCTGCGGGTCTCTGGAAAACTTCATAGACACTATGAGGAAGACCTTCGATCAAACCACGCCGGGCAGGGAAGCAGCTCGGGCTCTGATCAAGCTGCGACAACATCAGCGGAGTGTGGCTGACTACGCCATCGAGTTCCGGACTAAGGCAGCCGACAGCGGCTGGAACTCCGCTGCATTGTTTGACGCTTTCGTCAGCGGTCTCTCGGATTCTTTACAAGACCAGCTGGCGCCTCTCGATCTGCCCGCTGATTTGGACTCTGTCATATCCATGGCTGTACGTATAGACAATCGTTTGACGGAGAGGAGAAGGAATAAATCCAAGGATGCGGTTGATCCACCTCTCCAGAGGAGACGCTCGCCGCTGGATATTACTTCTTCTTGGAGGCCCCGTCACCCCTCACCACCTGCGTTCCGGACAACAGCGCCCCCTGGCTCCGTGGAGGAGCCAATGCAGTTGGGCCGCGCCAAGCTGTCGCTGGCAGAACGTCAGCGTCGATTCAAGGAAGGTCTGTGTTTCTACTGCGGGCAGCGCGGACACCCACAAGCGGCTTGTCCGGTAAAAGAGGAGGCTCACCAATGAAGAGGAGTACGTTGGTGAGCCGGATCTCTTCCTCTGACTTTCCTCCTCGCACCCTGACCCGGATCCAGGTAAAAATCAGAGACAATGTAGTTACTCATGGTGTTCTCATTGACTCAGGGGCGGACGAAAGTCTTATGGATTGGGGTTTAGTTAAAAAATGGGACATAAAAACTAAACCTCTACCCCAGCCTCTTGAAGCGAGTGCTCTCGATGGGCGGCTGTTGTTTAAAGTTACTCACCAAACGGAGCCTTTAGAAGTAAGATGTAATGATAACCACCATGAGACAATGTCTTTTCACTTATTTAACTCAGCCCAACATCCACTCATTTTGGGGTTTCCCTGGTTGAAACTTCATAACCCTCACATAGATTGGCAATCTGGGAGGGTGGAGGGGTGGGGAAAGAATTGCATTGATCTCTGTTTTAAGCAGGTAGCAGAGATTGACAGGGGATGTAACACTGGGAGTGTTAGGCAGGATACAGTCCCAAAAATATATCTTCCGGATGTACTTTCAGTTCCTTCCTGCTACCACGACCTTAGTGAAGTTTTTAGTAAGTCCAAAGCTCTGGCTCTTCCTCCTCACCGCTCCTATGACTGTGCTATTGACTTGATTGCCGGGTCTCCCATTCCTAAGGGTCGACTTTATGCAATTTCAGGACCTGAGAAAGAGGCCATGAAGGACTATATTGATGCCTCCCTCAAGACAGGGCTTATTCGTCATTCCTCATCCCCAGCAGGGGCAGGGTTTTTTTTCGTGGGCAAAAAGGATGGGTCTCTTAGGCCCTGTATCGACTACTCACCTCTCAATGACATTACGGTTAAAAACCGGTACCCCCTCCCTCTCATCTCGTCCGCTTTCGAGCAGCTTCAGGAAGCCAAGGTTTTCACCAAATTAGACCTGCGGAACGCCTATCATTTGGTCAGGATCAGGGAGGGCGATGAATGGAAGACGGGTTTTAACACCCCTTCAGGACATTATGAATACCTGGTCATGCCGTTTGGATTGTCAAACGCTCCTGCAGTCTTCCAGGCTATGATCAACGACGTGTTGAGGGAGTTTCTGAACCGTTTCGTTTTTGTTTATCTGGACGACATTCTGATCTACTCCCCTGACCTTCACACCCACAAACAACATGTCCGCCTGGTTCTACAGAAACTGCTCCAAAATAAGTTGTTTGTCAAAGCTGAAAAGTGTGAATTTCATGTGGAAACAGTCACTTTTTTGGGCTTCATCATTTCCCCAGGTCAGGTTATGATGGACCCAGAGAAGGTTAGCGCAGTAGCTTGTTGGCCTACCCCTGACTCTCGCAAAAAAGTGCAGCAGTTTTTAGGCTTTGCTAATTTTTACAGACGTTTTGTGCGGAGCTTCAGCGCTATTGCAGCCCCTCTTCATGTCCTCACGTCCCCTCAGGTGCCTTTTGTGTGGTCTCCTCAGGCTGAGGAGGCTTTTTCTCGGCTGAAAAAGATGTTCACCACTGCCCCCATACTTACCATGCCGGATCCCACTCGCCAGTTCGTGGTGGAAGTGGATGCCTCCAACGAGGGGGTGGGAGCGGTCCTCTCCCAGCAACAACAGAAGGACAACAAACTTCACCCCTGCGCCTTCCTGTCCAGGAAGCTCTCCCCGGCAGAGAGAAATTATGACGTGGGAAACCGTGAGTTGCTGGCCGTGAAGTTAGCGTTGGAAGAGTGGAGGCATTGGTTGGAGGGAGCCGAGCATCCTTTTGTGGTCTGGACCGATCACAAGAACCTGGAGTACATCAGAAAGGCCAAAAGACTGAACTCCCGCCAGGCTAGGTGGACCTTGTTTTTCAACCGTTTTGACTTTGTTCTTTCCTACAGGCCGGGGTCTCAGAATGTCAAGCCTGACGCTCTGTCCCGTCTGTTTGACCCTGTGCCTGCAGCCAAGGAGCCGGAACCCATCATCCCATTGAACCGGGTGGTAGGAGCGCTGACTTGGCCAGTAGAAAAGGAGGTAATACGTGCCAATGCTGGAGCTCCTGCACCAAGGGGTTGCCCGCCTAACCGGATTTTTGTTCAGGAGGCCGAGCGACCACAGGTGATCCACTGGGCTCACACTTCGCTGCTCACCTGCCACCCCGGAGTCAAGAGAACTATGTTCATTGTTAAACAACGTTTCTGGTGGACATCCATGGAGAAGGAGGTGAAGGAGTATGTGGAGGCGTGCCCTATCTGCGCTCGAAACAAGACCTCTTCCAGGTCGCGAATAGGGTTATTACAACCACTCCCTATTCCCAACAGGCCCTGGTCAGAGATCTCCATGGACTTCGTCACTGGCCTGCCCCTCTCTAGAGGTAAAACCACAGTTCTCACGGTAGTGGACAGATTTTCCAAAATGACACATTTCATTGCTCTGCCAAAGATGCCCTCAGCTAAGGAAACGGCGGAGGTCATGATGCAGAATGTGTTTCGGCTTCATGGTTTCCCTAAGGATATTGTCTCCGACCGGGGCCCCCAGTTTGTGTCACGCTTCTGGAAGGAGTTCTGCAGCCTCATCGGTGCCACGGTCAGTCTCTCGTCTGGATATCATCCGGAGTCTAACGGCCAGACAGAGCGCCTAAATCAAGAACTGGAGACCTGCCTGCGCTGCCTGGTGTCCCAGAATCCATCCTCCTGGAGCGAGCACCTCACCTGGGTTGAGTATGCACACAACATCCTCCCTACTTCTGCCACGGGCCTGTCCCCGTTTCACTGTGTTTATGGCTACCAGCCGCCACTGTTCCCAGCCACGGAGAGGGAGGTCACGGTCCCGTCTGCCCACGCTCTGGTCAGGCGTTGTCGGCGCGTGTGGGCTGCGGCTAGGAAGATACTCTGCAGGAATTCACAACTGGTTAAGAGAGCAGCAGACCGAAAACGCCGACCAGCCCCTGTATACCAGCCAGGCCAAAAAGTCTGGCTCTCTACACGAGACCTTCCCCTCCACGTACTCTCCCGAAAACTGGCTCCCCGGTTTGTGGGTCCTTTTCCCATCACCAAGGTCATAAACCCAGTCTCAGTGAGACTACGGCTTCCCAGGGCCATGAAGGTACATCCCACCTTCCATGTAGGGAAATTAAAACCATTGAAGGAGAGCGCTATGGTTCCCACCGTCAAACCCCCCCCGCCCCCCCGGATGATCGATGGAGGTCCGGTTTACACGGTCAAGTCACTATTGGCTAGTCGGAAAAGGGGTAGAGGGCGACAGTTACTGGTTGACTGGAAGGGTTATGGTCCTGAGGAGCGGCAATGGATTCCTTCCCGCTTCATCGTGGACAAAAGCCTCATTGAGGATTTTGACCGCCTCAACTCAGAGGAGCCTGGGCCGTCAGGAGCCGTCCCTAGAAGGGGGGGTACTGTCATTTCCAAGAAACTTATTGTGAAAGTTTATTTTTTAGGTTAGAGTTGTCATGTCCCTTTGTCTTGTGCTTTATGTCTATACCCTTAATTATTTCTTCCTCTCATTTCAGGCCTCCACGCTCCCCGCCCCTTTTCTGTCTCCTGCGTCCTTGATTATTTTCCCCGCCCTGATTGTTTCCAACTGTGTCCCCTTTACCTGTGTATATATTGTGTTAGCTCCCTCCTGTTAATTGTCAGTTCGTTGTCTCACGAAGACCACGTATCGGCTTACCTCACGGACCTTTTCACGGACCTTTCACGGACCTATGCTATAGATCGCATTATAGTTTTCCTCGAAAGAGTGGTTTTGTTTTCCTTGTTTTATTACTGTGCAAATTCCAGTAAAGTCTTTATTTTGAAACGCTATCTGAGTCTGAGTTTTGAGTCGTGCAATTGAGTTCATGCCTCAGTGTTCTCCCCTTGACAGGGGCTTCATAGGTGAAATCCTCTTGTAGACTTCCTCATCAATAAGCACGGTGATAACGGTTGTTGTTAGGAGATTTAAACTATTCAGCGATTCTGCACTGCGGTCACTCAGCCGTCTCTCGAGTTTTTTTTTTCCAAATCAGCTGCTTTTTATTATTCCTGCTATATTTGACGAGTGATACGAATATTTTTTACCACAAGTTCGTAAGGAAACTGACACTGTTGGACTCGGTTCTAGCTTGACTTCTACCAGAAATAAAATTAAGTACTTCTACTGTGTACTTTGTGAGTAATCCTCTGTCATAGTCCCCTCCATAATGCATGTTTTTCTGCTATCTTTGATGAATGATACAAATATAATTTTACCATTACTTCTTAATGAAATTGATACTGTTTGACTTTGTATTAGCCTACTACTTACAATACATTTAAGTACTTTTACTGTGTATTTTTTGAGAAATCCTCTGTCAAAGTCCCCTGCTGAGAACAAAATCAAGCCACTTCTGCTAAGTTTGATGAGGGAATTCCTTTTTGTTGCCATTAGTTCTTTCTGAGATCGATACTGTTGGACTCAGTACTAGTGAAGCTACCCCCACAAGTACTATGAAGTACTTACTGTGTACTTTTCCAACAATCCTCTGTCAATGTCCCCTCCTGAGAACAAGAATGCATGTTTCTCTGCTATTTTGAATAAGCGTTAAAAAACCTTTCTTCCTGAGACTTACATTGTTGGACAGAGTATTTTAAGAGGATATGGTGGACATGATATCAGCAATACTTCCAGTCAGTACTCCAGCAGCAGCATTTTTACACCTTGGAAAGTCTTTAGAGTCTGGCCTGGATAGCTGGTCTATCCTTCAGCACACTGACACACTCTGTCACATGGTTGCCCTCTTATGATGCTCCTGTCTTTTAAGATTATTTCTCAGCCGCTAGTTCATTCCTCGCAGATTCTTCAGTCTCATCAGCCTCATCCTTCCATCAGGCCCTGTCAACGCCTCCAGCACACTTCCAGTGTCTGACTCCATATGATATTGTCCTGATGCTGTAAGGGTGATGTCCCATGATCACAAAATGACCCCTCTAAAGTCTGAGTGCCAAGGACCTCATATTATGTCTGTCATTAATGTTACATTACCCGTTATAACAGTTTTCTTTCCTTTTTTCTCTTCTCTTAACTACCTATCACATCCATCGGCGTGACTGGAGGGAGTTCCTTTACCGTAACTCTGTGACAAAGGCTGAATTCAGATTCCTCGTGAGACGGTGTTGAGCAGCCTACAATGCTCCTCCCCAAATCTGTCAGGATGGCAAAGGGCTCGTTGTCTTTTCCTGTTAACACCTGTCTGGGTGTCAGTGCTCTGGGACAGTTATACCCGATTAGGAGTCCGACATCACAGCTGAGGAGAGGTGGCATGTTATCTTTGATTGTTGTTAAGTGAGACCATAGCTTTGCTGTGTCATGAATGGGAATATGATCACGATTCGCAGGAATACAGTCTCTTGTGTAACCATGAGGAAGGTCGATGTGCAAGCAGGAATTACAGTTTTTCTCGATTGCTAACGCACTAAAATTATACATAAAGCACAATTATTTTAACTGAAACTCAAAGAGCAAAACATCGGCTCAAATCTCCAAAACTCTAAACACGTTTTCAGCTTTTCACACAATTTGCATATCAACATGGCACTTTTTGCAAACCACTGCACACGTTTCTCCACGTAAGACACAGGAATCTGACATAAAGTCAAGTGTTAGCTCGTTTAAAACACTGATATTCAAAATGCCTCACACATGGACCAATGATCAAGAAACACGTTCCACCTGACTAAACACCTGATTGCATAATTGTTGGCTCATCAATCAGGATGTTAGCACTATAAAAAGACCACAGGTGAGTACTTTCTTACAGCAACAATGGAAGACAACATGGAAGCAAGAGCAAGAGGAAGAGGAAGAGGAAGAGCAAGAGCAAGAGCAAGAGCAAGAGCAAGAGCAAGAGCAAGAGCAAGAGCAAGAGCAAGAGCAAGAGCAAGAGCAAGAGCAAGAGGACTTGGACAAAGAAAAATACTCTCTAATGAAATGAAATGTTATCAACCATGGTTTGACAATGAGAGAGGCTGGACAGAGGGTTCAGCCTAATCTAAGCCGATTTACTGTTGCCTCTGTAATCCGGACACTTAGACTTGAAAACAGGTTAGTTACCAGTTTTTAGCTCTGCATAATTCATGACATATCAGTGCTTATATCTGTTGTGTGAAACTTATTTACTTCATTACTGTAATTGAATTTTTTGCATGTTGCAGACTATAACTGTACAACAATCCTGCATAATTTAGTGTGGTAAACGTACTTGTATGCAACACAGACACTGACCAACCACTATATCTTTGTTGTTTATCTGAAGGACTGAGAAACAAAGAGGTGCAGGTGGAAAGCTAAGGATTTTCAATGAGGCACAGGTAGCAGCAGTTACAAACTGGGTTTCGGCAAACAATTCCATCACACTTAGAGAGATCCGAAGCATAGTAACCATGTGCTGAGATGCATGTTGCACAATGTTATCTTTGAATAAAATGTGATTTCATTCAACAACTAATTTGTATTTCTTCATTTACTGTATTTCTGTATACTCAAGCAATCTTTCTCTGCAGAAAGCTCTATGTACAGAGCATAGCCCATAAAAGATGAAAGTGCTTTAGATTATGCTCAGCAGTGTGTAGTTGGGTGGTCAAACAATCCAGTATTATGAATGAAATGTGTTATATTTGGTGCTAAAGTTTGCATTTGGTAAGTGTTTAGTTTTGAGTACAGTTCTTCACTTAGCAGGAGAAATGAGGTGTTTTGCACTTTGGGTGTGTGGTTTTGTGAGCAATTTAAAAAAAAAATGTGTTAGCAATCGAGAAAAACTGTAAAGCCTCGCACACGGAGTCCAGACACTCTTTTCACTCGTCGTGATCATGTTCTTTCCAAGCATGGTGGTAAGTTTCAGTTTCACAGGATAGGTGTTGGCTTGTAGTTCATTGCTTACGTCTTGGTCTATGAAGGTGCTGTCGTTTTGAGTATCTAATAATGCATAGACAAGCTGTTCTTTGGATGGGTTTTTAGCTGAGGAAACCCACACAGGAACGATCAAGGAAGTGCTGCCTGTCTGACTTCCTCCAGTGACGTTGAGTACCGTAGCTGCTTTGGTTTCATTTTCACTATTAAGAGCTGTGTTCACAGTGAAAACAGATCTTTCTTGATTTCCACGTCTTCTGAAGTTCTCATCGTGGAGACAGGTAGGGTGCCTTCTCTGACATATATCACAAGTGTGGCGGTGACGACATTCCTTTGCACCATGACCTGGCTTCATGCAGCCGTAACACAGCTTATTATCTTTTACAAATGTTTGTTGATCATCTTTGCACGACATGCAGGGGGGCCTTGGTTTTTCACTGTTTATGGCAGTTTGCGTGCTGAAGACATTTGCTTTATTTCCCCTTGTTTCCTTAATGCCTCTTTTGTCATATGAGTTGGATGAGTAGAGAGCATGTAGAGAAGTGACTGGGTTGCATGCTATCTCTGACTCTAATGACACACAGTGAGTGAAATCCTCAAAGGTGGGAAACTCTTTACCTTCCATGAGAGCGATTGTAACCTGGCGATTCCAACGTGCTGCTAGCCAATCAGGAATTCTCTGGATTAGCTTTTGGTTTTCTTCGCAGTCATTTTGAATTTCTAGACCCTTCACATGGGGCATGCTTTGCAGGCAGGCATTTAGGAAGTCAGAGAATGTTCTTATCCCTTCAGCGTCTTTGGGTTGTATTTTCCGCCATTTTGACAGCTTCTCCCTGAGAGCTCTTTGGATCACAAATGGCTGCCCAAAGCGTTGATTGAGCTTATTCCATGCATCTATGGCTGTTCATAATTTCGATAGAATGTTCCTTCAAGGCATTTGTGAGCAGGGCCACTGACATGTTTCTTTAGATGGCAAAGTTTATCAGCTGAAGAAATGCCCTTTCGGTCCACGAGTGATATGAATGACATTCTCCATTCAATGAAGAGGAGTGGGTCTCCACTAAAGACTGTGGGCATTGGCATTGGGAGTCTGTTTATGGCTATGCTGTCTTGTATTGCTTGGGCCAAACAGGACACATCAGTAGTGGGTGTTGGTGCCGTAATGTGAGGGTTTTGACAATTTACAGAAGGGCTGAAAGGGATATATCTCATGTTCTGCTGTGTAGACTGTCTATCAGTTTCCTGTCTGATTTCTCTTTTCGTAGATCTCCAGTCTGGCACGAGCAGCCTCCATTTCCCTTTCTGCTTGTAGACTCTCTCATTTAGACTTCTGCATGTGTAGTTCATACTTATTTCTTCCTTTTGCTTTATTTCTTTTTCCATTACTTTATATTGAGCCTCCTTTGCAGCAAACTCTGTGGCTGCATCAGCCCTTTTTGCAGTTAGGACCGAGGTTTCAGAATGGTGACTGGCGCTTGAATGAGAGGCAGTGCCATAAATGGAGTACGCGTAGTCATGGGCTGATAGCTGGCGAAGACAGTGCCTTTCACTTTCCGCATCAAAATCGCCATCTATTTCCGTTAAGCGGTCGTTGATCATTTTCATAATGTCTTTCGTTACAGCCTCACATGCGTCAATCCTGCGTCTTAGTTCAGTGGATGGTGTGGTTCGGTCTCTTATTTCGCTGTAAGCTCTCATCACACCAATCATTCCATCTTCAATTGCGTCTGCCATTTCAGCCAATTCCCGTTTTGATATGTCAGTCTTTAATATTTCCTTAGCTTTTCTGACTTGGTATTTCCACTGTTCATACAGGCTAAGCAGTCTTTTTTCCCTTTTACACAATTCCTCCTGTTGGTAGGCAAGCATCTTCTCTGTCTGCACAGTGGGGCGTTCTGAACGACGTGGTAATGCTAACCCGTCAGTTTCATCCATTTTGACTTGTAGCTCAGCTAGTTGTTTTTCTTTATATTCAATTTCCTTCTTTAATTCCTGCCTTGACATACCTTCACAATCTTCCTGATGTAATCAACCTATATTTTCCTTTATTTCCATTTGTAGCTTAATTATCTGTTCCTTTATGTCATCCATTTTGAGCTTAGCCGTATTCTTTACCTTCTTAGTTCACGCTTGATGCTGAGAGTCATTATTCATTTGTTTTAAAGCAGGAGGCGCAAACTCTTGCCTCGGGGAGGGAGAAAAAGAGCCAAAGCGGAGAATAAACAGAAGGGCAACCATGGCAACCATGCAAGGGAAGTCTTCTTCGCTGCTTTTGTGGCAGACTACAGCGCCACTTACAGGCCTGGTATGGAGTCAGATTTGGGTCAATATTCTAGCGCGCAAAACAAGCTACTCACGAGCGGAAAATGTGCTTTTACACGCGCATGAAATGACCCTCGCGCGCAGACATCCCTCTTGCTCGCTCGCTCAGCCTCACTCGCTCGCGGAGTCTGTCTGCGCGCGCGTGAAAAGTTTCTCACACTTTGGGGCGGAGCCACTGGACTTTGATTGACAGCTGCCAGGAAGCCCAGAGTTGCCAGGTTTGATAAATGCCTGAACTATCAATTAATTTGCTATAAAAAAAATGACACATTAATTCTAGGAGTGTAATGCTTTTACAAACACTATAGTAATAATATGCATTCATTATGACAATATCATACTATTACTATAGGAGTGTTCTATAGTGTGTTCAAAAAACAACTACAGAAACACTATATATTATACTATGGTAGTACTATTTAAAATAATATAGTCTTAATACGGAAACACCAACAAAAAAAACTATAGTAGTACTTTTACAAACACTATAGTAATAATATCCATTCACTATGACAATATCATGATATTACTAGGAGTGGTCTATAGTGTGTTTAAAAAAGAACTATGACACACTATATATTATACTATAGTTATACTATGTAAAATATTATAGGAATACTACAAAGATCTAGATACGTAGTATTACTATTGAAATATTATATGGCTACTATAGCTAGTAAAATGGCACTACAGAAAAAACTATAGTAATACGATAGCTGGTGAAAAATACTACAGAACACTACAAACTGACTATAGAACAATATATATTAGCTGTACACTTTACGAATATAATGGTTTTTTATGGACATCTTTACCATTAAATCTTGTCCAACTGATATTGCTGCTGTCACTCCTCGGCTCTTGGTAGTTCAGGCATTTATCAAACCTGGCAACTCCAGGTTTCCTGGCAGCTGTCAATCAAAGTCCAGTGGCTCCGCCCCAAAGTGTCAGAAACTTTTCACGCGCACGCAGACAGACTCCCTGAGCGAGTGAGGCTGACACTCCCGCGAGCGAACAAGAGGGCTGTCTCTGCTCGCGGGGGTTTAATCTGCGCGCGAGGGTCATTTCATGCACGTGTAAAAGCACATTTTCCGCTCGTGAGTAGCTTGTTTTGCGCGCTAGAATATTGACCCAAATCTGACTCCATACCTGGCATATGTACTACAGCGTCTCCAGCGCTTTCGAGCAGCAATGGCCGGCCGTGGCCCAACCTCTCATTCCCGTGATAGGTGGAGAATTGAACAATAGCCGTAGCGCCACCGTCCTTAGTCAGGACAGTGTTCAAATCTGGATCAGTCTGTATCAGATCCATTGCAGCCCCTTTTTCAGAGATTTGGGTTGGAAAGTAGAGAGGGTTGTGTTTTCTGACACTTGGTGAGTTCCCTGGAACAGCGGGGACACATATTCATGTATAAAAGACGTACAAAAGTGCATTTTGCATGATAGGTCACCTTTAAATATACATGACCTCTTAAATTAAAATAAAGTGAACATTAACACCAATATTATCATTTATAAAATGCTATAACAAAAAAAATAACATTAGCAGCAGATTTTTTAATTAAATAATAAATATACATACCAACTACAAAATAAGCGGGTATTAAAGTATACAGTAAATGGACAACAAAACGGAAATGGAAGTGAAAAGGCCTGATGGTGGTGCTAAATCAGAGCATATTACCTGTTCTCAGTCTTTTTCTCATCATGCATCTTCTGTGTAGTGATCCAATATCGTTACCATAGCCTTGCCCTTTAACAGTTATTACGAGGCCTTGCTCAGCCTTACTCACCAAGAGCCCAGCGCCTAGCCTTCCTACAGGCAAAGTCACTGATCAAGTCCTGAAGTCCAGCGTTCTAGCCAACTGGCTTTCAATGGACAGCATGGCAAGACTGCAAAGCCTTATGGGGGGACAGGGCTGCAGAGCCTAAAGATGGATCTGTTGGTCCTGGCACCAGGGGGAGGGACAACTGATTTAGTATGAATAGCTGCTAAAAATGTACCTGCATTTATTAAATGTCAGCTAAAAGAGGAGTGAAATAAAAAACCTCTGAATTGTCTCTGAAGATATTAACAGTACTTAAAGGTGGGGTAGGTCATTTTGAAATGTTTGAATTTGAAAATACACAACAGGAAAAAATCTGCCACTTCCTTACAGAGCCCCTCCTCCAACACACACGAACGCGCACATGACCAATGAGGGCACGAGATAAGTTTGTGCACAGATGGAAGGCTGACAGGCAGGTAGGCCATCCAGTTATTTTAGCCGGGCCGGCTAAAATGATTGGTCGTGCTTTTTATAGCGCCACTGCTTCCGCAGATGACGTTTTTTTATGGATTTTTTGTCAAAGCACTTAAGATATTCATTGCTATCGGGATGTTAAGAGCATCCCATGGAATATAACAAAAAGTGTATCTCAAGCCGGTTTCTCAAACTTACCTACCCCACCTTTAATGTCAGCAAAACATTACAATTATTATTTACAATGGACTACGCTTAGCTAACAGACTAATTTCCACCACTCATGGACCACACCCACCTTTTCTTTTGAAAAACTGGGTGACATACTGTCACCCTTTAGTCCCTCTCTATTGTCTTTCTCTCTTTTCTTTTCTTTCTTGAAACCCTGACTTTGTTAGTCGTTGAGACATGTACACACGTAAGTGTACTAGCATCCCTCCTCACATGCTCTCACTCTCTGCTAGAAAGGGCCGGTGCCGCACAGCGTTTGGAGGCAGGACCAAACCATTACATGTAAATAGAGGGGGTGTTTGATGCTTTGGATAATTAACTTTTGGAAGAAAATAAGTTAAATGAATTGTAAGTTTAGTGAGCACATTCTCAATGTGACGTTATATTAATGTTAATTTTTGAAACTTGATGAAAGGTTACTTAAACCTTTGTTCTTAATGTTCTAAAAATGTTTGGGGCCCCTGTCAGTCACGGGCCCTTAGAATCGTCCTAACCCTGATTTAAGATATATATAAAACAGAAACGAAAGCAACAAAAACAATGCAACATCCCCTTCAATCTCATATAACACAAATTGGGTTATCTACAGTCCTTGTTATTTTATCTTTAGACTGTTTTAATCTATCTCAATCTATTTAGAGGTCTTGAAGTTGCCACTGCACTCTCATATCATTTTGAATTTGATTGAAAGAGAACATTGTTCATTTTGTCCGGATGTACAAAACTGGGCTGACAGGGACATCTACTGAAAACGTATAGGTTTCACACAAGCTGTTATCAGAACTGAAAATTAAACTATCAAATGGTCACATCAAAACAAAAACTCTGTTTGCTGCCAGGATTTTTAATTGCAAAAACAAATGATAATAGAAAATAATTCCAAGAACTACATACGCACCCTACTATCTGTTCCAACCAAACCCCTCCTCAATTTGATAAACCACCTCGGTCTGATCCAACCAGCCAGTTCAGACTGCAGATCTGATGATAACAACACTGAGTCGATCATTGTTCTTTGACCTAAGGTTATGCTGCCAAGTGATATAACTAGTTTACACGGCATGATGAATCTTTCCTTTTAGGTGTCATCAACAACAACAAAAAAACAAAGAAGCTTCAGCATCCATATTGGTATTGGACAAATTGTTCTTCTCAAAATTGGTATTGGAATTTTTCAATAGGCGCATTCCGAAACTAAACGATATTTGGAATGGCCAATCCGTGCTCAGAACAGAAGTCCCAACAACTAGCCAACCCTTTGCATATCTCTTCATCAGACTATCTCACGTCTTTTGGTAGATTCGATTTTCAGATTTGCGCTCATCCAAGTAAGTTTTGCAATCGCTGTAGAGCAGTTGCACTCTGGAAAAATACAATTGTATTATATCTTATAATAAGAAGATATGAAAAACTTCTCCAGGAGATAGTTTCCAGACCCAATGCGTAAACGTGAGCCACTTTAAAGAAAAGTTGGTACCGTGACCCTTTTCGCATGAGGAGATGTCCCCATCCTTGTAACAAACCAGTGATAATGGGGTTCAGCACGCCATATGACAAGTTGCTCTTTGTTAAACTGTTTGTGAGTGTGTGTGCATTTAAAATGATGCCACTGCAAAAATGAATAGAAAAAAGGCAGAGACCCAAACTACTTTTCTTAGCATTTGAAAGATAGCATTTAAAAAGTAATTAAATATGTTTTCAACTGTTAAGTGATGAGGTCAGAGGAAAGGCAGTATCATCCTCTATCAGTCATTCCACTGCACATAACCTGCTGCCGGGTTCGCCCAGTGCCACAACTCAATTCTCTGTGGAATAAAAGATAAATATTTTTGAAAGATTTCTACTTAACCAAAGGCAACAGGTCAGACCAGTCATGCAGTGAGTTTCACAACTGCTAGTTTACAAGAGGACCTCAAGACCTAAGGCACAGTAACATCATATCTGATAATTAAATGGGAACAAATAATTTCACATTATTTAGACCACTATTAATTAGTATTTGGTACCAAAAACAATGAGTCACTGTTTTATTAAGTTTAGAATTTTGGAGGATTTCAGAATGTACATCATAATGATAAATGTTTGTTAAATAAGGACCACACTTTTGTAGTCAATTGACCAGAAAAAAACAAATGTCGAATCCATTTTATGTGAAGTTTTTGTTGAAAGTGAAATAATGTGTTAGCTGCTATTCTTTTAGTGCTGTAAGGAACTCCTGTTTGGTTGTGGTAAAAAAAAACAGGAACAAATTATGTATTTGGTTTATTTTCTGATTTAAAATGTTTTTGTGTTTATCTATATAATAAACAATACAATACATGTGCTTTTCTCCAACAGGTTGCGTAGTGATGTTTGGATTGGCAGCTTTGTGTTTCCTGCTTCTGCAGACTGGAGCTTTCGGGTTCAACATATACTTTTTCGGTGTAGGCTTTTGGTCCAGCTCTTCACTAACTCATGAGGACATCACTCAGACAGCCGCCCTCAATGCCACCGTGCAGGCGTGTCGCGCTCTGGCCCGGGCGGAGGGCAAAGACTTCACTTTTCCTGTAAGGAATCAATTCTACCTATATACATTTTAATTTGAATGTTGACCATTGCCTGTATTGTTAATTATCATTATGCCTTATTAATTGTGTGTGTTTGTCCACAGCCTTTGACTGCTGAGTCTGTTGCTGTTGCCTGTGAAGCGTCAAAATCATCCAAGAGCTTCAGAAAAGCTATCAAATTAATCCAAAAAAAGAATCGACACATAGATAAACAATATTACAACTCAGCACCTCATCACTTTGACGATGAACAGTTCTTGGAGGGGAGGAGACTCATCACAGAAGGATTGTCCGTTGTGAAGGCCAGCAACAAGCTTGAAAACTTTGTGACAGCAAGAGAGAATCTGGGGAGAATCTTACACACTTTACAGGTCATTTCTTTATTTGTTTGTTTTTTCATTACAGTTTTTGACACACATGTTCAATCAATTTAATTAATTTCCATCGACTAATTTCCTTTTAAAATCATGGGGGACATCTTTAAAGTGCATTAATGAAGACTTCTGAAAAACATCATCTTGGTATTTAAAGATATAAACTTTAGACAATAGATACAATATTTAACTTCTTTCCTTTTTAAATAATAGGATTTCTACAGTCATAGTAACTGGGTGGAAATGGGAAACAAACTCCCAAACTCTAACCTGTTCAAGGAAGGGACGAGCATCGGAAACATAGCAGGTAAAAAATATCATGTCAGCGTTTGTCTCCACAAGAAAAGAAACAGATAAGTGACAAGAAAAAAGAAAACTGACAAATTGTTCTTTCTCAAAGCCAAAGACAGAGCAACCTGTCGCAACTGTGACGGCGATGACTGCAGGAACAACATTTTGGAAGATATCCTACAGGAAAAGATACTTATTTCGGGATATTTTGCTTTGAACTTGCCTTTAATTAGTTCTTACAAACCAGAAGGTAAAGGATGTAACACCTGCCTCCATCCTTGTTATTTTCCAAAGAAGATAGAAGAAGTGTTCTCTTATCTGTTTCTATTACTGAACAGGAAAGTGCAGCCATGGAGGTTTTTGCGATAAAACACGCAAGACTGAACCTAAAGGTGGGATCAACAAAGACAAAGTTGGCTCCGACCATGGACACCTCCACATGACAGCAGCAAATATGGCTATAGCTGCCACCAGTGAGCTACTGGAGGACATTCGGGGGGCTGCTGGGGACAAAACCTTCCTCCAGTAAGAAACCCATTCTGCATGTTGCAGTTATTGTAAAACTGCAAATGGGATCTTCTCTTATCTCTTTGTTCCTTCTTCCCTCAGGTTGATGGGAATCAACACAGGATCCAGTAAAGCTCTTTTCTTTGTGATCGACACGACAGGAGGCATGAGCAATGACATCGATGCAGTGCGGGACGTCACTTCCTCTATAATCGACAGTAAAGTGGGAACAGAAGATGAGCCCTCACTCTACATTCTTGTTCCTTTCAACGATCCAGGTATTGTTATGCCCCAGACTTTTCAATCTTGTCTAGTATTTTGTTTTGAGAAAAGGGTTATTTTTACCATTAAATAATAACATGTGGGACTGCGGCATCGCTCACCTGGTTGAGCTGGTGGCTCATGTACCGTACATACTTTAATGTTGGAGTGTTGTTCACATAATATGTCAATAATAAAGAAAGAACATATATCTGTAAACCAGAAAGTATCCAACAAACACAAGCAGAAGAGGAATATTAAAATAATGTATTAATCCTTTCTTCTCGTGAACCCCAGATGTTGGGCCACTGCTGAAGACTACAGACCCAAATGTCTTCAAGAATGCGATTGATTCACTAAGAGCAGATGGAGGAGGAGATAGTCCAGAGATGAGTCTTTCAGGGCTTCAGGTGCTGAGATGTTTATGAGACTACTTCATATATGGTCAACTTTTCAAAATAAGATAAAACATTGAAAGAACACTTCTGTATGCTCCTACAGCTGGCTTTAGCTGGTGCTCCTCCTGAGTCTGAGATCTTCCTCTTCACGGATGCTCCTGCTAAAGACACACACCTGAAAAGCACAGTGATCGCACTCATAGAGCGCACCAAGTCTGTGGTAAGTAGCTACTATTAGGGGCAAAGAAACGCTTAAGAACAGTGCTTTCCAAACGTTTCAATAATGTATCCGCTGACCAACCCAAAACATGTTGGTAGATAAAAAGAACAAATATTTAAAAAGAGACAAATACACTAAAAAAACATGCAAGTTTATATACAAGTAAGGCCGTACTTAGGCTCAACAGTGCATTAGGTTAAATGCTAGAGTCAGCATGTTAACAGGATTAGCTGTAGGTAGGCCTAATGCTCGCCGTTGTAGTTTAGCATTCTAATTCTAACATTTACTAATTAACATTAAACACAAAGAACGTTGTTCATAAATATTGATATTAATGCCGGTTATACTATGCAGGTATGGATATGATAATAAGTACACAATATCACAACTTTCAAATACTTCTACAGTGGATTAAATGTATTACATTTGACATATAGAAATGAATTATTTGGTCCAAATAAGGCTGTAACATTGTGGGCGAAATTACAAGATAGGCCTGATCAAATAAAATGCATCGCAATAATAAACCTATGAGGTTTTTGCGATTTGGTTTCCTTGAACTCTAAGCTCCTCCCAGTTGGCTTTACGCCTCTAACTTTCCTTGATATTTCTGTCTCTGTTTAGGTGAACTTCATGATAACTGCCGTACTGCGATCCCGTCGGCGAAGACAGGTTGGTGACAGCGAGCAGCAGCAGAGTCGGATGGGGGTCTCAGAAGCCGCGCTGTACAGAGACCTGGCTCAGGTGTCAGGGGGCCTGGCTATAGAAGTGACCAAGGCTGAGCTCCCTGCGGCCACCAGCATCATCACACAGTCCTCCACCTCCTCTCGGGTACCAACACTCTCACTCGCCGTCACAAACACTGCTTTATAGTTTATAAAGATTCAGTTGTGTCTTCAGTTTCCTTTCCCTTTCTAGGTGACTCTTCTGCAAGCAAACAGAAATCCAGGGAAGGCAGACCATTTCACTTTCTCAGTTGATGAGTCAGTACGAAACATCACAGTTTACATCACTGGGACCTCCACCACCTTTACTCTCACAAATCCCTCAGGTGATACTGTAACAGGTCATAAGCTAATTATTTTAATTATTTATAAGTCACACAAAACATGGTGTTAAACAGAATCTGTGACTTGGTATACAAAACGCACTTTTCCTGACTTTGGTACAATCTGGAGGTAGTCAAAATATGAAACTGGAGTAGACAATGATAAACTCTACTACTTTTGAAAAATGATAAAGCTTGGTTAACTTTTTTTAGCTTTTTAACACATGTCCTTCATTTCTCATAATGGATTTTGCTTTTAGGTGTGTCTCAGGAAAGCACAAACAACAGAGGACCGTTGATCACTGCCTCCCAGTCAGTGGGAAACTTCCAGACTCTGCAGCTAAAAGCTGAAACTGGACTTTGGGAAATACAATTTGTGTCAACAAATCCATACATTCTGAAGGTTGTAGGTGAGAACTCTTTCACTGTGGTTGAATTGTGAATAAATACTTTTTAGGTATAACTGTCCTTGTGGCGCCTTTGGTTGATTCTCTTTTATTTGGTAACTATTAATTTGCAGGTGTGAGTGCCATTGACTTCCTGTTTGACTTTTTGGAGGTATCTCAGGGTCCACTTGGAGGTCTTGAGATTATAGACAATCGTCCGAGAGCTGGTAAAGGAAACGCAGTTGTGTGATATGCCAAAGTAATCCCTTCCCCTAACGTTATATATCTCAGTGGATTTTTCTCTTGTTTTGAAGGTGTCAATGGTAGCCTCCTGGTGACAGTAACAGGGAGCGACACCGCCACGGTGACAGAAGTCATTTTGGTCGAATCGTCCGGGTTAAGGCAGGTTATTGGCAGCGTGGAGGCTAAGGGTGGAGGAAACTACTTGGCTCGGTTCGACAGGATACCAGCAGAGGAGTTTGTGGTGCTGGTGAAGGGGCAGAACAACAATGATTCCTCCAGAGCGACGTCAGTGAACTTCCAGAGGCAGTCCACCACCAGCATCAGAGCCTCTACTGTCAGCGTTAGATCTGTAAGTTTAATGCATCCAACGAAAAACCTTTTGATATGCCTTTTATTGCCTTCATTTATTAAATATACGACTGCTGCTGACTATTTTACTTCTGTTCTTAGCCTGATACAGCTGGAGTCTTGGAACCAGGAATTCCTCTTTCTGTTTCCTTCTCTGTGGCGACAAGCGGTGCAGGAGGAACCTTCAGTATCCAAGCCACGAACGACCAAAATTTCGATTCATCTTTCCCGTCCAGTTTAATCGTGGAAACTGGAAGCACTGCTAACGGGTCAGTGGACATCACGGCCCCCTCCAACACCCCCTCTGGCACTGACGTCACTCTGACCATCGAGGCCGAGGCTCCAGGAGGCACCGACGGCAATTATGTTGTGCTGCGTTTCACCGTCCTCACACCGGTAACACATCAAATTACAATAAATGCATAGGCACTCAATTGCTATACTATTTCCAGGTTCATACTTGTATTTTGTGTTCTCCTTGAAGAAGTTTATAGCTACATTTCTTTTTTAAAACATCTCATGTTTCAGCCTTAACCCTCCTGAAAAAGCTCAGTCTGCTCTGATTGGTCAGTTCTTCCTTTTTATTTCCTTACTAATCTTTAATCTCTGAATCTCTTCAGCATCATTGCAGCGGAGGACAGACTGTAACACAGCAGCAGCATTTTCTACATATACTGTATATTGTACAGTTGTGAAACCAAAACCTCACATTAGTCCAGAATTGAGCATTTTGATACTTTGCAGGATTTATACAGCACCTAAACCTGCTTTATAATTTAACAAAACGTATGAAAATCTCACCTTTAACAACATGGGACCTTCTATCATTTCACTATTGGGTTTATTTGTTGAAATAAATGTCAAACCATCTGTCTTTATCCACTTTTTTCCTCACAGGTGACTGATTTCGCTCCGCCGGTGTGTCAGAAAGTCAGCCTGCAGTCCACCTGCTCTGATTCCTGCAGCTCGTCGATGTGGGAGCTCTCTGTCCAGGTGACTGATGAGGAGGGAGGGTCAGGTGTTGACCGCGTTAGTCTCAGACAGGGCAACGGGACTTTGAACATCAGCCTCACTGCTGGAAACATAACGATGGTTTCATACGATGCTTCTTGCTGTTCGCCGGATGTGGAGTTAGTGGTTGTGGATGAAGTGGGTAATGTGGCCACCTGTTTCTACAGCTTCCAAAGAGCTGTGTCTTTGTCCTCCAGAGCTGTGCCCTCTTTCCTGCTTTGCTTTTGCATCACCATCCTGGGGCTTAATTTGCCATTTTAAATGGGGATCAACTGATCATTAACTTGTTTCGAGGGGGCAGGGTCTTACTTTCAATTTGGGTGATGTGCTGTAAAACTACCCTTTATGAAAATTAAACTACATAGCGCATGTGCTGTATGCATTATAGGATCTTGGTGTCAAAAACCTTCTTTAAAAGCTTAATGGAGTTGTGAATGATTCAGCCACATGAACATGTAAATGTTATTATTTTACCTAAAGTAAGGATCATTTGTTTATAATGTGAGTACTACTGCTGCTTTTGAGATTTAGTATGGAATTGTTGATTTAATGATTGCTTTTATTTGATTAATAACATTAGTTATATATATATATATTATAAGTAAAGTGCTGCTTCTTTAAACAGCTGATTAAAGAATATCAGGGATGATACAATAAAACAGAAAAAGTGATGTTGACCACTGTGATCATTTTGGGATAAATATTATAGTGGAAAAAGTTAGAGGAAAGAAATGTGTTCTGGTACTGTCATGACAAAAACGGGAAAGGATACAGTGTAAAGAGTAAATCAAAGTATTTATAACAATAAATAAAGCAAACTAATACTAAAGATAAAGCTACCATAAGAGGTGTGTGTGAGTCAGTAGCATCAGTTGCGTAGCTGTGAATGTGTGAGGATAATATAGTGTGAGGTGTTGGATGCAAAACTCATGCATTACCAAATGAAAGTTAAAACCGGTAGCTGCTCTTAGGAAGGGGAAAAGAGAGAGAGGCTCTGGAACAGGGCTCTTAATCAGGCACACTCACAATCTGTTACCTTCAGGGACAAAAAGGAAAACAGGTAACAACCAAAATACCTAAGGGGTTGGTCAGGTCAGTCACAGTGAAGTTCTGCATGTATTAACTAACTGTGGGTCCAGCATCAATCTTAAGAATGCAGCATCTTCTGATTACTTACATTCCATACATTAAATATCATCAATGGTGAATGTAAAAAAATGTAAAACACACGTCGTAAACTGCAGCAGGGAATAAACATAGAAGTATAAAATCTTCACTAGAGCTCCCTCCAGTGGAGGAACACTTCAAATAAGGAATGTGTTTAAACTCAGCGTACCATGGCCCTAAAGTTATTTAACTTCTGCTAGTGATAGGTAAGGGACAACAACAAAAAAGCCTCCTCACTGCACGTTTGGTTTAAGTTATAACATTATAATCCTGAGGAAGAATATGATTTTGATGAGTCGATGGTGTTTGAAGCCTGTTCGCCTGCCTTTCTCTGCCAACTTTGAACAGAATAAAAGTGAAAGAAATGTTGGAAGAGAGTAGATCATGAGGAAGTTAATGTACTGAGAAATATTTGATTGTTTGCCCCACCCAAGCCATCCAGCTTTGTGGTATTTGTACTGTAGATGACATCAAACATCACTAACATTTTGGTGCTGAAACCGAAGTTAAGAATCTTGTTTTGTAAGATAGTTTCGAGCTGTAGAGAAATGTATAAACAGTTTATCACACATATTTGATGCTGTCAGTCTTGCAGCTTATTCTCACTCTTATAATGAAAGTATACACAAGTGCTCTTTGGTTTGCCTATTTCAACAGAAACCTTTAAGGAACTCCCAAATGTATATCAGTACAGCTCCCGCCTGCAGTGTTTATCTTGATGAGGGTGCGTGATCGTTTTAGATTGTTTTATGATAAGAGTGCTGGTTGTCTTCCAAAGAAACCTGAAAAAACACATTTAAAGACTTGTTTTGGTCAATGCAACAAAACATGCTTTATATGTGTGTTTATAGTAGTTTTTCACATTACAGTAAATGAGACCATTTAAAAATATATATATTAATGTGATGAATGAAGGAAAGAGCTCTTGACTTTAAAGGTTTGACTATCACTGTATCAGGGAACTATTGTGTGTTTTCATTTCAAATGAATTCCAGTTAACATTTTCTGCCAGGTATTGACTTGTAAAGGTTTTATAAAGTTCATTAGAAATTCAATCTTTCATTACGGTTGATGATTCTGCAAAGATAACTGGAAATAAAAAAGTCATATCTAGACGTCATATTCAAAAACGACCTTTGTCATAAGATAAAAAAACCTAAACCTTAAAATGAAAGAATTCCAAAAGTATTTTTACCACACCTATTCACCCGTTCAACAAGTTCTGCATGACTCCTCCTTTTCAGTGCAGCACCAAGGGACTGACATTATAACACCTTCAAGTTTACAGGACAGCATCAAGACCAGGTAAGAACTCTTTTAACTCATAATTTAAAAAAAAACTTAGACATTAAACTTTTTCCTACAATATGCTAGTATATATTACAATGTATGTAATCATTCATAAAATTCCAAAAGCACAATGCATTGTAACACAAGAACACAATCTGATAACGTTGTACAGCCAGCATGCAGTGCTCCGAAGTGCTCTGCGACTTACTGAGTAATCCTTTGCACTCTTGGGAGGAATTTAAAATGTATGCCGTGGCCTTGTCCTTTTTAAACTGCTGTGGTGGATACATATTCTGTTAATAAGGTACATTTTAATAAAAACTGACCAAACATGTTTTTAAGGGGAGATGGAGAGATGGCTTGTGAAGCACTTAATGAATCTGATGTGGATTTATGCCAAAATGATCTTAATATTTACAAGCAGGCAAATTAGCCTATACATTTTTCATTTATAATGTTGGGGGTACTTCAAAAATACGAGTTACATCGGATTGTTTACTTTGGACATTTAGGAACCATCAATAAATGATGGTTTGAATGAAACAGCACCGATGTTATTCCACCTCTGTGCTGCTGACCTTCCCATTTAAGTGATAATTATGAAATTATAAGAAATTATCCTCATGGTGTAAAACTTTTCCCCCAAAAAGCATTTATAGAGGATTTTTTCAGGGTTTTATCCCAGTAGTAATACAATGCTGCATTCATGTGAAGTCTTGGTCACATGAAATAGAAGCCATTAGAATAATTTAGACGATGACGCAACCGTTAAATGTTCATAACAATAATAAAACAGAAAATCATTTGAAAAGAGGTTTGTCCTATTTGTGTAGTCTAATTATGTTCTCATTCAGAATCACCGTGTCGCACGGATTGAAAGCTAAAAACAAGTGTCCTTTATAATTGAACAGTTTTAAGTTTGAGGTTGATGTAATGTGAGGTGCAGGGGATAAAATGGGGAGAGGGTTTTCTTGGAAAAAAAATAGGCATTTTATGTTAAGCCTTGAACAAAAACATTATTTTACAGGAAGATAAAACTGCCACTTCACAACAGGCCGGGTGCTGCCCTTTCACCTACAAAGGTCCCTCTCTTTCCAGTCACCTTTATAGCAGATAGCCCGCCTTCGCAAATTAATCTGGCCAATCAGGTCATGACTCTGGAGAGAGAGTGAACAGTTAAACAGAGAAATAAACATTGTTTCTGCTAACAACATACCTTCAAAAACAAACAATATCTGCACACAACTGATCGTTGTTAAGGTAATTGGCCAACATCACATTACTTGATCAATGATATTTGAGACTCCACCTACTCATACAACATATATAAGGAGTACTTTGGAGGCGTGATCTCCCTTTGAGCACTGCTCCCAGGACTGAATGCAGGAAATGGTGATTAATATCATGATTGTGTGTCTTTAAGACATATTTTTAAGAAGTATAATTCATTTAAAATGCCTACCTTTCTTTACAAACATAGGGCTTAGCCAAATGTTAGTAAGGGGGTGTGTGCCCTCACAGAGGTGCTGATAGTATAGTATACTAATCAATGCTGAAAATTGATGTCAAGTAAATCAGCAATCCATGTAAACATAACACTCTCAGTTTAAAAATAAATAAAAACATTTACATTCATTTGACTGGTGACTTTAGGAATTGTGGAGAGCTGATTTGGATGAAGAAAAGAAAAGAAAAAGGACTCTTACTGTCCCACAGGGGAAACGACTGAGGAAGGTTGAGTTAAATAGATGCGTTTCTTTTGTCCTCAGGCCATTTGATAGGTTAAGGAGGCATGTCTCCATGGTTGGCTGCGTTTGGTCTCCTGCTCCTGATACCTGGAGCTCTGGGGTTTGCCATATTGCCAGGAGAGTCTCTGAATCACCTGGAAATCACTGAGAGAGCCATCTTAAATGCCACCGTGCAGGCGTGCCGTGAGCTGGCCAAAGCTGAGGGGGCGGACTTCACGTTTCCCGTAAGAATACCCTCTGCTGAAGTTGGTTTTTTAGAAATTATTTGTTGTATTATGTAATGTATTGTAATAATTGTTGACACTGTGTTTAGACACCGCCTTTCACTGCAATGACTGTTGCTGAAGCCTGCGGAACACCAAAGTCCTCCAAGAGTTTCCGCCAAGCCATTACATTCATCATACTGAGGAATATACGGGTGGACATCCGTCATGCCTTAAACGCCAGCTTCCACTTTGATGAGGAAATGTTTGTTCAAGGAAGGAAAATTATTACTGAGGGAATAAGGGTCATCAAAGCAAACAACAAGCAAAACAACTTTGAGGCAGCAAGGCAGAAAGTGGGAGAGATTTTACATCCTTTACAGGTATTTATCATCACTTTAAAAACACTACAAATTCACTTTTAAAAGAAGAGACAATGTTAGTAACCCTGATCACCTTCTGCCATCTTGAAGGACTTCTACAGTCACAGTAACTGGGTGGAACTGGGCAACATATTTCCAAACCCTAATCTGATCAGATCTGACACCAGCATTGGAAACATAGCAGGTAAAGAGATGAGCGGTTTATCTGACAAAGAATGCAGCTTGGGTGTGATTATTGTGAAGTTATTAAGCATGAAAAAACGTTATCAAAAAAATCTTTCTTGATGAACTTTTCCTCAGAGGAAAGCAGGGCAACATGCCGAGACTGTGACGGAGACGACTGCAGGAACAACATCTTGGAGGACATTATAGAGGAGGGGATACTGACCTCTGGATATTTTGGTTTAGTGCCTATCGTGTCAACCAAACCAAAAGGTGATTCATTTCAATCAACATTATATCCTCAGAATTATTACTAGTTTATTACATTGGAGAAGTTATATCGCCTTCCCAAAGTTTCCACCTCACTGTAAGATCTATTTTTGATGGTGAGTAGTTGACTCTTCCACAAATGTTATGTCAACAACATTTCAAAGACTTAGTTAAATGTCTTAGTATCAGGAGAGCAGTTCAGTAATGTCCTTAAAAAAAAAATGTGGATACACATTTCTTAACCTAAAACACATTTTGCATCCTATTTTAGTAATGCTTGTGCATCGTGCAGCACTGCATTTATTCCTTTCTTGATGTTCAAAAGGAAAATGCAGTCATGGAGGACCAGTTGATCAAACAAGCAACACCGAACCTAAAGGTGGGATCAACAAAGACACATTAGACTCCAGCCATGGACACCTCCACATGAAAGCAGCAAATATGGCTGTAGCTGCCACCAGTGAGCTACTGGAGGACATTCGGGGGGCTGCTGGGATCAGACCCTTCCTCCTGTAAGAACCCCATTCTGCATGTTGCAGTTATGTGTAAAACTGCAAATGGGATCTTCTCTTATCTCTTTGCTTCTTCATCACTCAGAATGATGGGAATCTCCAAAGGATCCAGTAAAGCTCTTTGTTTCGTGATCGACACGACAAAAAGCATGAGCGATGACATCGATGCAGTGCGGGCCGTCACTTCCTCTATAATCGACAGTGGAATAGGAATAGAAGACACGCCCTCACTCTACATTCTTGTTCCTTTTAACGATCCAGGTAAAATCACAGCATGCTTCACATTGTGTGAAAAACAAGCATCATTGAGGTGTTTTCCTTCTCCTGTCTCCACATGAACTCCAGATGTTGGGCCGCTCGTAAAGACTACAGACCCAAATGTCTTCAAGGACGCTATTAATTCCCTATCAGCAACCGGAGGAGGAGATGTTGAGGAACTGAGTCTTTCAGGGCTTCAGGTGCTGAGATGTGTGGCTGATATGGCCTAAATAACTTCACCCAAACGCATGTTGTGTTACTAGTTTTTTTATAGCAAAAACAATCCATGTTTTTCAATACTGTCTTCCTCATACAGCTGGCTTTAACTAGCGCTCCTTCAAATTCTGAGATCTTCCTCTTCACCGACGCACCTGCTAAAGACAAGCAGCTGAAAAGCACAGTGATCGCACTCATAGAGCGCACACAAACAGTGGTGAGTGTTAACTCATTTTTGGTCATTATATAATTGTGATCTTGTGAAAATGTCCTTACATATTTTCTTGAATGATTTTTTGTCCTGTGTTAATGATGATTATCTAAATACAGTATACAACGCTTGGAGGTGTGCACTGATTTAATGTGGTAAGAGTGGCAATAGCACTATATCAATGACACATTGTAGAGAGAAATCGTGCAATAGTTGTGATTCTGATCACGGGGTGGGGCGGCTGTGGCTAAGTGGAGAGTGCTGGACTTCGAATCAGGGGGTCACTGGTTCAAACCCCACTGCAGTCAGCAAGTCATTGTGTCCCTGGACAAGACGCTTCACCCCAAATTGCTCCTGTGGAGATTGTCCACAGTACTGAATGTATGTAAGTTGCTTTGGATAAAAGCCTCTATCAAGTGACATTTATCAATTGTTTGCAGTATTTTAAGAGAAAATCATCTGGTCCCAGTTTTGCAGATCTAAGTATTTCATGGTTTCGCTGGTCTTAAGATTGCAAACTGAACATTTTTAATAGGCTCTGGTCTGGGAAGAAATGGACAATCACTGTAATGGCATCTTATAGACTCATCAATGATAGGTCAATTGGCAGATATTCATTATATTGTAGTCCTTTTTCTTCAGATTAATGGCTGCTTTTGGACATTCTGATTTGTTTTACTTCCCCTGATTTGTTTCCTATCAGGTGAACTTCATGATTTCTGGCTCGACAGTGCTGAACCGTAAGACACGTAGTGAAGAGGAACTGAACAGGATCTCGGAGTCAGAGGCTGAGCTGTACAGAGACCTGGCTCAGGCCTCAGGAGGTCTGGCTATAGAAGTCACAAAGAGTGAGCTCCCTGTGGCCACCAGCATCATCACACAGTCCTCCAGCTCCTCTCTGGTAATATCACAAAGTTCACCTACTATGCAAAATCCACTTTTTCCTGTCTTTTATACATAAACATGTGTCCCCTCTGTGTAAAGGCATTCTGAAAGTTTCAGGAAAAAGGATTTGCTCTCTTTTCGTCCTGATCCATTTATATAAAAACCTGTCTGTAAATGAGCTGATCAGATTTTGGTCACTTTATGATGTCATTACAATTTTTTGTCTCGTGTAACCATTAGCCAATCACCAACCAAGGTACCCCCCCCCATAACCTGAATCTCCTCCTAGAGCACAATTGTGTTATTTTTAACCAAATATCTCTCAGAGGGGCGTGGGGAGGGGCTCCTTATTTTCATCTAAAGTAACAGACCCAGAATCAGCCCTTTTGAAACAGGGCTGAAACAGAGGGGATTATGGGATGCTACAATGATCTGTTTGGTATTTCGAGCCAAACACTTCAGAGACATGTTTTGTATATATCTGAGACCTATAATATATTGATGAAAAACAGTATAATAGGGGACCTTTAAGCGTTCACTTCAGAGACTTCCCGATGTGTCATCTTGAATGTTTATTTCTCAGGTGACCCTACTGCAGGCAGCCAGGAACCCAGGCAGCAGCGATACGTTCTCCTTTATGGTTGATGAAACAATAATGAACCCTATAGTTTACATTACTGGACGCTCCATCAGTTTCACTCTCACCAGCCCCACAGGTAATAACTGTCACACTCTTTATGATAACACTCAACACATTATGTGCATCATTTCATCATCAGTAAGTCATAGTGCATTTTAAGTCATTGCGATGTAATTTCAGAACAACCACAGACTCTACCATCCGCTATCCAGTTTAACAAAACCTGCTGGTTTAGATGTATTTTGATTAATTGCTTTATGTACTTTTTTACATTAAAAAGTCATATTATAGTATGACCTGAGGAGATCATGCTAACATGTTGTAAAGTAGCTTAATCAACCATGTGTTTGCAGTCGAAATCCAAATGATGTACAAAAAAAGAGAAATTGGTCTTTGCAAACACGTTGCAATAAAAGCAACAAAAATTGAAAATGATTGTAACTGTTTCCTTCCTGCTTGTTGGCGTTTTGTCTTTGAAGGTGAATCTGAGCAAAGCACAAACTCAAAAGGATCATTGATCATTACATCCCAGTTAGTCGGAAACTTCCAGACTCTGCAGCTTGATAAACAAGTCGGACTGTGGACAATGAATATGGTGTCGACTAATCCGTACACTCTGAAGGTCATAGGTGAGACTTCCAGCTATATTTAATGTGTTAACTGAACACATTACCTTAAACCTCAGCTGCATTTTGTAAGTGCTATTCAATTAGTACCTTAACAAACATGTTATCATTGTCAATGTGAGCATGTTAGCATGCTGAGGCTAGCATTGAGATCAAAACACCTGCCTAAGTACAGCCTCACAGAACAGCTGGCATCACTTTAGACTCTCATAAAGGCAAAGCATAATAACTGGGTTTCCCATCCATATTCTAATTTCCAGTTTATATTTGAACCCCTTGTCAGATGAACAAAGATTAAAGGCAGAATATTAAAGTATAGCTCAACACAAAGCTTTGAGTTCATACATGAGGACAAAATCATCCTAAATGTTATCTGTCAATTATTGATACATTTAAGATGGTTTTGTGGTAGTCGTGGTAATCCATATACTTTGGAATACAGATTGAAAACTCAAGTATCATGCTTTAGCTTTAAAGGTTTTTTTTAAAAGAAACTCTGTGTATGTACACTAATCCTTTTTTCTCACAACTTTTGATTTGCAGGTCAGAGTCCCTTTGACTTCCTGTTTGACTTTGTGGAGGCCTCTCAGGGCCCGTTCCCAGGATATGATGCTCTTGACACACGTCCCAGAGCGGGTAAAGGAAACTGTTAGGATGTTACTTTGAAGATATGCAGATATAAAATAACATTTTAACAATTCAAACATGATACATTTCCTTTTTGGTTTTAAAAAAGGTGTCAACGGTAGCTTGTTGGTGTCTTTAACGGGGAGTGACTCTGCCACGGTGACAGAAGTTGCTCTGGTTGAATCGTCGGGGTCGGGAGAGATTAAAGGCGTCGTGGAGTCGCAGGGGAGCGGGAACTTCTTAGTTCTTGTCGACAGGATCCCATCAGAGGAGTTTGTGGTGCGGGTTAAAGGGAATAATGGACCAACAGTCTTCATAAGGCAGTCATCAACCAACTTTAGAGCCTCTAATCTAACGATCACTGTGAGTACCCATCCCAGACCAACACTGTCACACAAACACCACACATGAGAGGAGGTGGAACTAAACATGTAAACAGGGTTGGGAGGGTTACTTTAAAAATGTAAACCGTTACAATAACTAGTTACATGTCAACATGTTTTATGAGTAATCTAATCTAAGTTGCATAATATAAAAGTAATGTAACCTGTAACTTTTGGATTACCTTAATATGAAATGCAAAGCAAATCCAAACAAAAGTAAAAAAATATCAGTCAGATGTTTTTTATGTATGTAGTGTATAATGTAATACAGTGGTTCTCAAACTTTTTCTGTCAGGCCCCCCCTTTGGAGAAAAAAAAAAGTCGGGCCCCCCCAAAACGAATAATCAGGCTCAGTGGCGGCGCCAGAGATTTATTTTGGGGGGTGCTGTGGGGTAGCTTGACGTTTCATAGAGGGTGCACAAACATTTAGGGTTTCCCATTAATGTACCGGTCGCTACAGTGGAATTTTCTACTGCAACAATCCCCACGCAAATACACAACGTACCCGCGATACAATGAAGGCTCGATATTCAGCTCACGGCATATAGGTGTAAGCAGGGATAAAGTGCTATTTTTATAGGGGATGTGTGGACGTCACATAGGGGGGTCCGGGGGCAAGCTTCCCCGGGAAGATTTATTTTTAAATATTGAAGTTAAAAGCATCAATCTGGTGCACTTTGAGAGCGAAATGAAGAGATCTATGGATACATCTCTCAACACCCATATGAAACAGAAATGTAAACAGATTTACTTTTTCTTGATGGATATTTTACAAATCACCCTTTTAAACTTTATTCTTGTTTTACTGTCATATAGTATTTCATACCTGTTTTTCATTTATTCTCTTATTTTTTTATAACTATAATGATCATATAACCGTGTGCCTCGGAAATAATTATTTACATTAATGGTGACCAAAACATTTGAGACCCACTGAGATAACACTGAGAGAGTCCTTTAGCTCTCAGTCTGACAGGAGAGGACTCTCCTCCACTTTGTTGTTGAAAAAACTCCTTATATCCGTTAGCGTAGCTCGCTAGCACCAGAAGCTAACAACAACGATCTCCAGTACCGGTGCGCTCTCTCTCTCTCTCACGCGCACACAAAATGGCTCGTTCCACACACACACACAGAGCCGAGCTTTAATGAAACAGAGACCCAGACGTAATAGTACTGTACTGCATCATATTATTTTCGAATCAATAATTTTTCAAATTATGATTTTGTTTTTTTGTTTTTTTAAATCTTTTTTTTTTTTTTTTATAACCATTTTTCCTCCTGGTCTCTCGCGCCCCCCCTGGCATGCCTCTGCGCCCACCAGGGGGGGCGCGCCCCCCACTTTGAGAACCACTGATGTAATACAACAGATCAATGTGTCATCTTAAATTAAGGCAAGGCCTACATCATACTTAAGTTAACAAATGCTGTTTTAGTTTAAAGCTTTAATTAAAAGTATACATAGTTTTTTTACCTACTGCATAAAAAAACATAATACAGGACTGTCTCAGAAAATTAGAATATTGTGATAAAGTTCTTTATTTTCTGTAATGCAATTAAAAAAACAAAAATGTCATACATTCTGGATTCATTACAAATCAACTGAAATATTGCAAGCCTTTTATTATTTTAATATTGCTGATTATGGCATACAGCTTAAGAAAACTCAAAAATCCTATCTCAAAAAATTAGAATAGTTCCTCAGACCAAGTAAAAAAAAAAGATTTATAACAGCAAAACACAATCAAACATTTGAAAATGTCCATTAATGCACTCAGTACTTGGTTGGGAATCCTTTTGCACGGATTACTGCATCAATGCGGCTTGGCATGGCGGCAATCAGCCTGTGGCATTGCTGAGGTGTTATGGATGCCCAGGATGCTTCAATAGCGGCCTTTAGCTCATTAGCATTGTTGGGTCTGGTGTCTTTCAGCTTCTTCTTCACAATACCCCACATATTCTCTATGGGGTTCAGGTCAGGGGAATTTGCAGGCCAATCGAGGACAGTAATGCCATGGTCAGTACACCAGTTACTGGTGGTTTTGGCACTGTGGGCAGGTGCCAGATCATGCTGGAAAATGAATTCCTCATCTCCATAGAGCTTTTCAGCAGACGGAAGCATGTAGTGCTCTAAAATCTCTTGGTACACAGCTGCATTTACTCTGGGCTTGATGAAACACAGTGGACCAACACCAGCAGCTGACATGGCTCCCCAAACCATCGCTGACTGTGGGAACTTCACACTGGATTTCAAGCAACTTGGATTTTGCTCCTCTCCAGCCTTTCTCCAGACTCTGGCGCCTTGACTTCCAAATGAAATACAAAACTTGCTTTCGTCTGAAAAGAGGACTTTGGACCACTGTGCAACTGTCCAGTGCTTCTTTTCCTTAGCCCAAGTCAGACGCCTCTTCCGTTGTCTTGAGTTCAGAAGTGGCTTGACCATGGGAATACGGCTATTGTAGCCCATTTCCCGGACACGTCTGTGAACAGTGACTTTTGATACCTGGACTCCAGCTTCAGTCCACTGTCTTTGAAGCTCCCCCAAATTCTGGAAGCGACTCTTCTTCACAATGCTGTTAAGGCTGCGGTCATCTCTCTTGGTTGTGCAGCGTTTCCTGCCACATTTCCCCCTTCCAACAGACTTTTTGTGGATGTGCTTTGAAACTGCACTCTGTGAACAGCTTGCTCTTTGAGAAATTTCTTTTTGTGTCTTACCCTCCTGATGGAGGGTGTCAATGACGGTCCTCTGGACAGCAGTCAGATCAGCAGTCTTCCCCATACTTGTGATTTAGTTTACTGAACCAAGCTGAGTGTTTTTCAAGGCTCAGGAAACCCTTGCAGGTGTTTCGAGTTAATTAGACGATTCAAGTGATTCGTTGAACACCCTACTAGTATACTTTTTCATGATATTCTAATATTTAGAGATAGGATATTTGAGTTTTCTTAAGCTGTATGCCATAATCAGCAATATTAAAATAATAAAAGGCTTGCAATATTTCAGTTGATTTGTAATGAATCCAGAATGTATGACATTTTTGTTTTTTTAATTGCATTACAGAAAATAAAGAACTTTATCACAATATTCTAATTTTCTGAGACAGTCCTGTATATTAAAAGAATGAAAGTAGCCAAAATTAAAGCCAAAAAGAAAATTCACTCAGTTTGTCTACCTATTATATACGTATCTTTATTTCTTAATGTCACACTGTAATTCTGCTAGTAATCTCAATAAAAGAAAATGTAACAGTCATCTGTTTACTTGATTCTTTTGTAATTGATGACAGTTCCTACTCTTTGTATCCTGATTACTTAATCTCGTCACATGTCATTCGTTACTCCCCAAGCCTGAATGTAAATGTCCACTTTAATCATTGCTACAAAACCTGACTGTTGTCTGACTCCCTCTGTCTTCAGGCTGATTCAAGTAGCATCCTGGAACCAGGAACCCCTTTCTCTGTGCCCTTCTCAGTGATGAGCCACGAAATAGAGGGAAACATTTCCATCCGAGCCACTAACAACCGAGGTTTTGACTTAGCGTCTCCAACCAGTTTGTTCCTGGAAGCTGGAAACAGAGCCAACGACACGGTGACCCTCTCCGCTCCTCTGAACACCCCCTCTGGGACCGACGTCACCCTGACCATCGAGGCCGAGGCTCCGGGGGGCCAAGACACAAACTATGTGGTGATGCGTTTCTCTGTCTTTAACACGGTAAAACTCCCACACTGAAGAGTCACTTTTACTCATACAAATATGTTTGGTCTGTGATTATCGGGAGAGAACTTCCGTATGTGTTACTTATTACTGGAAAAACATGAATTTCTTGAAATATGTTAAACCTGTGTAAATATTAATTTATTATTTGAGCTTTTTCCTTCGCTGAATGGCTGTAGGCATATTTAAATGTTTGCATGTTCAGCTGACCTGATCTTCATTTACAAAGGTAGGATAGGATTTCATGTCAAATGTTATACTATGCCATAAAAATGCCATCCATAGTCATTGTATGGAAGCCTATGGCACAAAAATCACGGATCACTTCAACCATTTGTTGAATAATAATCAGCTGACCTGCTCTTGACTAAGCAAATGTAAATAATTGCGTACCGATACAAATGTATACTATACTTGAGAACATGTATACTTATATTCCATTGCTAGAAAACTGAATGAATTACATCGTTACCTTCTTCCTCCTCTTGATGAACTCGCTGATGTAAAGCTCACTTAATCAATAATTTTCTTCCAATAGGTGACTGATTTCGCTCCGCCGGTCTGTACGCTGCTGAGCCTGCAGTCCAACTGCTCTGATTCCTGCAGCTCGTCGATGTGGGAGCTTTCTGTCCAGGTGACTGATGGGGAAGGAGGCTCAGGTGTTGACAGTGTTACTCTCAGACAGGGCAACGGGACTTTGAACACTAGCCTGGCTGCTGGAAATGAAAAAATAACACTGGTTTCCTACAATGCTTCTTGTTGTTCGCCTAATGTGGAGCTGGTGGTTGTGGACAGAGTGGGAAATGTCGACATCTGTTTTTACGCTAATTCTCTGTCCACCAAAGTGACTCAAGGGTCTCTTTGTCTAATCGTAGTGGTGTTAGGGCAAATAATGAAAGCTGCAATAATCTAGGTTTCTACAAACACTCAATCAATTGGCTCGATATTATCCTGCAGTGTCGTTTATTTTCATCATCAGAGTTTGGAGCAATAAACTGCTTTTGGTTATCACAGAGTTAAACCCAGTGTTCCCTAAAGTTGCAAACTTACCCAAACCAGAAGCTAACTGTTAGCTTAGTGTAGCAACACAAAGTAAGTGATAAAGTGAAATATGTGGCAAACACACTTATATTTAGGATTTTGTGGAGACCAAAAAACAGACAAAAGAAAAACATGTTTCAGGTGGTTTGATGACCTTGTTTCAGATTGATGTGTTAAACGCTCGATATTGTCAACGCTTAGGGGAGAAGGGGGTAAGTTGAGCCAGTGGGTAAGTTGAACCACCCCCTGTAACCAGGCAACGCCTTATAGTTGTAATCAAGTGACCAGAAATTATGCAAGCTCCACCCATTTCTCATTGCCTGTGAAAGAGAGATACTAATTGTGGTCTGGTAAGTAAACATTTTTACAAAAAAAACGTTTTTTGCTTGTCAAAGTACATTTTCTAGATGTCAGCTATATCGGCTGTCATGTCAAAAAAATAATATCCAGGTTTAAACACACACATATATATATATATATATATATATATATATATATATATATATATATATATATATATATATATATATAATCATTCAATTCAATCGAAATTTATATTAAAAATGTTTGAAAAACTAAGCTTGTATTTGGTTTGTTATTTATTGTTTATAGTTACCTTTAAGATTTGTTGTAGGTATGCCCAGGTTTGAACAGGTATGCCAAGGTTTTAACAGTGGTTCAATTTACCCCCTGACCTGGATCAACTTACCCCTACACTGGGGCAAGTTGAGTCACAAGACTTCTTTTTTTTAAGAAGTAATATTTTCACTGCCCTTGATCAAATATTAATTATTATCATTGCCATTGATAGGAGACATCCTGAATTATAGATGTGTGTTTTAATTTTTACTATATGTGTAATTTCTCCTTTCTTAGAGGACAGCAAAACTAAAAAATGGCTCAAATTATCCCACTCTCCCTTACTTACTTTGTTCAATATTGAGTGTCAGGGTGTCGGCGGAGTCTTAAAAAGTATTAAAAGTTGATAAATCAATTTAGCAAAAATTAAGGCTATTAAACAGCATTTTCCAAGGTATTACATTTTGTAGCTTGTTTTCAATAAGTATATAAATTGTCCAAAGAGGTTGTATTCTACAGTTTGCCTGAATGTAATCATTGCGTAGGTGTGTAGTGCTGTGGCGAACCGTGTCTATCACAACTGGACCTTCTCTAGACACACATAATGTCCGTCTTTTCACTGAATTGTCGTCTTGAAAAGGGTACTCACAACAATTCCGCAAAAACTTCATCTTCACCTGTTGCACTTTCATTTCAACGTTAAAAACAATAAAACGGCATGAATTGCTTCGTCGCATTCTAGATCCTCTGGCCGTTTCTCAATCTCGAGGAAACTGGCTTTCAAGCCAATATTTCAAGGATACTACGTCATCGAGTGCCGCCGAAGGACTTTTCCAATCTCCAGCATACTTGGAATTCCACCGAGGCCGCGTCCTTGGTTTGGGGGTAATTTCGAGTCTGCACATGGGTAGACTTCGCGTCCTTCAAATCCCCACAATGCTTTGCGCACGGAACAATTTCCCCAAATCTGTGGCGGAAAATGTAAGGCGGGGCCTCTCATATGACTCACGCCTGCACACTTGCTAGCCTGTTCCACTCTTCGTTTTCCGAATGCCAGGAAGTAATTGTTGCCTAGCTTCTGAAGGAAGTGACTCGGAAGACTTGTGCTACCAAGCAAGCATCCTCGCGATTGAGAAACGGCCTCTGTCTCGAGCCAGTTAACTAGCGGGCCTTCTAGTACCCTGGAACCGAGGGAAACTCTGAAAGAATACGCCCATTGGCTACAAATCAATATATGATTGGTTGATCAAACCAGAAAAGAGGCAGAAATATTTAAAAAACACTGATTTTTATTGTTGTCATAATGTGTCTATTGTATAATGCTTTACAGAACACACAACATTTGGCTTTTCACAATTTGCTACAAGTTCAACATTTTTTCTCCTGTTTCCTTTTATCACTATTTACATTTTGAAGAGTTTTCAAAGAGTTTAAATAAACTAGTCGGTGATTGTCTCTTACTGAAGCATTTCGATTTGTTTAGCGTGATGTTAGTTTGTCAATGCAACTTACCAAAAGCCAAACCATTCCAAGCAGGAAGTCTTTTTGGTGCATTTGATTTTTACGGTGTGACAGTATTGTTTAAAAGTGTTCACAATGCTGACTTCATTCAGACCTTCAACCCAACGTGCAAACGCCCCTCTAACCTGCAGCTCCCTCACTCCCCTTTTTATACTCTTCTCATTCTTGACTTATATATTAAAAATATTTTTGCCATAGCAGTAAAGGTATATTGTGTTAGAGCTGGAATGAGGATTATGTAGAAAAACTGGCAAACAATTACACATTATGGATGTTATTTGTTCAAATTAGTTTGACTGTCTATTTGCATGGACATTGTCCACATTCATATTTTTACAAAATGGTACCTTTTTTAAAGGAGCTACACTGTTGGAGTATTTAGGAGACTGGTTCCTTGAAAAAAAACAAGGGAAATGTATTTCTATAATAGTTGTAGAGATACATATTTTGAGATGTAGACCAGTTCTTCAGACGCATGTTTCGCGTCAGTCAGTGCCATTAGTGAACTGGGAAAGCTTATTCTCCAAGTCAGAGATTCTCTTCTCCTGAGACAAAACTGTGGCCTTCAGATTCTGCAGCTCCTCCAACAACCTCCCAAGCAACTCAGGCTGGACGGCCAGAGAAAGAAGAGAAGAAAAAAGGGAAGAAGGAAGGAATAAAGACAGTGACGGGGAGCGGAGAATTTGGGACAAAGAAAAAGAGAGGAAAAATAGGTCAAGGACAGTGAGCAACTAGGAGAAATAAACCAAAACAAAGAAGGGAGCTTTAGGGAAAAAGGTTGTGGGCAGGTATGAATAGAGGAGAGATAAACAGAAAACATGTTAAACAGGGAGGCAGATGTTCAGGAGGAATGGTGCATTCAGGTAACGGTTGCAAAGCTAGAGTGAATCGCAAAACTGTGCAACATAAAGCTACAGATCAAAGCAAGTAAAGCTTAAATGAACACAGATTAGAATACACACACATACAAGTAATGTACACTTTTATATATATGCAGTGTATATATATTTGATAGCCTTGGTGAAGGTGGCGCTCCAAATTTGTCCAAAAATATAATGGAAAAAGTATTTTTACACTATATCTGAAAAATAAGTCATAGTATAGTATTTCGAAAAATGTGAAACAAAAATCATAATAGTATTTCAAAAAATAAGAAAATAAGTCATACATAGTATAGTATGTCAACAATAACATGAAAAATGTTGCATTAAAATCCCAAATTGGCCCTTGTATGCAACAATACATGAATTGAATATTCTATTTACATACAGGTTATTCTCTATGTGGTACTTTAGCGAATGCCACAACTTACCGGCAGACTGTTGGTGTCCAAAGTGGACACGCTGCGTCGGGTGGTTGGTCTGGAGTCCAGCAGGTTCTTCTTTGACACTTTGAACTCCCGGCTCTTGTGCGCCACATACCCGCCCCTCAGGGACACTAGGATGGGGTCTTCGTCGCGGCCGTTCAGCCACTCCTCAGGCTCCATGGCGGGCTCGGGCCCCGCTGTGTCCGGGTACAGGTCGTCCTGGAAGAGGTCCGACTGGAAGAGAGGTGGAGAGGTCAAAAAATAAAAGACAGTTGGCTATGTGGATGTTTTTGTTTTTTTAAATGTACAGTATATACAGTAGTTGCTTTTGCAGAGTTAATAAAAAAAGATGTATCTATTTGTGTACTTAAAGGATGAGTGGAAAGAACATGAAAGCAGAGCAGAGAGGGAAAGACTACCGACTAAAACAAAAAATAAATAAAACTTCATGATCAGGTTTTTAATTATTTAAAAGGACAGTGTAGAAATACCACACTATTAAAGAAGTGAAAACCCTATATTATTTTGTAAAAGAATAGGAAGGATGACATGTTTAAATAGTAACTAGTTACTATAGCTTTTGAATAAAAAATAGTACTTGCGGAGTGAAAGAATAATATTCCTTTCTGAAATGACGTGGAATGGCAATAAAGTAAAAGTACCTTAAAAAGTTGTACTTAATTGTATGTACTAGGTTCCTGCAGCACTGATAAAAGTCAGAAACGTGTAGAGAATGATCAGGCTTACTTTTCTGGGCACTGTCATTGTGATGGGCTCACACTTCTTGTCCAGGAGCTTGAATAACCTAAGAGAACAAGTGAAGAGAGACAAGAGACGCATCAGCCGTGGTCACACATGATTTTAATTTTAAATGTGAAACGTGTAAGATGGTGTCATGCACTGTGAGAACATGGTCTCAGTTCAGTGATGATGAGAGTGTAAGTCACTTGATAGTCAAACGTTCTAACTTATCCTAAACACTGCAATAACGTAAACATTTACTGTTAAGAGGAAACATAGTGAGCACTTTAAGCTTCACCTCTCTCATGCAACATCTGTATTGTAGTGAACCATCAGTGTCTTACCTAGCGATCTCACATTTGGTGACGTCCACACCTCTCTTGGGCATGAAGCCCATCCCTCTCTGGGGCTCCTTACTGCTGAAGGTGCTGAGGTAGTGAACAAATGGCGGCTCATCTGTGATCTCAAAGTAACGGATACTGCTGTCCCCCTACATACAAACACAGAAAACACACCTAGTCAAAAATGTATCATTGATAGGGCTGCAAGTACAATCAATCTGCAATTATCAAACATTTATGGACAAGTAAATCAAATGTGTCTGTACCTTTCCACAGAGGTAGACCATGCTCGCATCTGCATCATAATACGGTAACAACACTCCATTACTTGTGTCCAACTCCAACAGTGCGATTGGCTCCTCAAAATTTGTCTGTGGAGAGCAAAAACAATGAAGAAAAAGTGCTGTGTTCATGCATGTAAGTGATTGTAAATGTCTTCTCCTTGTGATATAGATGAGCTTATGTTAGATGTATTTGTTTGTTACCGGGTCCCAGAGTCCGAGCTCTCTCTGGCTCATCCTGGTGAACCCTGTTGTGAAGATGTTTCCGTCTTTGGTGAAGATGGCTCTCATTGGCCGGATCCCCTCATGTGGAGCCAGACGTTCCTGTTGGTCGGCACAGGGTCAGACGTCACTACAAGCGAAACTATGAGCAACCTTTTTTCGGATTTTTAGGGATTCATTTATACTCAGCCGACAGCATTGATGTATGTGTTTAGAATCACGGCTAAAGTAAATTTCAATGTTGTTGAATGGTTTTGTGTCTCACTGTGTCTGGAGGTCCTGACGATATATTCAATTAAACTTTCAATTAAAGAATCGAGACAAGAGATGTAGCAAAATTATTATATTTATGTGTTATTTATGCCTCAATTTAAACAAGATAAAATAGTGGTCTCTTGCCATTGATTACAGTAAATATTTGTTCTTAAGGCCTTTAAAAGGGGAGGGGGGATTTGCCTCATCAATTCTCTACAGAAAGCCAATGTTAGTGTATTTCCCCAAATGTCATTATCTGTTATCTTAATTGTTCCTTTACTATATCAGTAAATATACATATTAAATATAATATACTCATATTTCTTAAGAACTCTGATAGTGGTAAAATAAAAATTAACTATATTGTGAAGCGTGTATATATCAATATTTTCTGCTCACGCACCGCAACCACGTCCCTCTTGCGGGGGTCGCAGACACGCAGACGCCGGTCCTTACAGGTGGTGCAAAACAAGCTGCCGTTTCGGTTCCAGCTGATGCTGTAGATGAGGTCTGGGTGGTCGTCCATGGTGATGAGGGGCTCTCCCGTCCCCACGTTCCAGATTATAACCAGGTTATCACTGCCTGGGGTTACACGAAAAGATCTGAATGTATTCACACACTTTAAATAAGACAAAAGACTTGGAAGACAACACTGTGTGTGTGTCCTACCCGCAGTGAGTAGTATGTTGCGTGCAGTGGGGTGCCAGGTGATGATGCCCACTCGTTTGGAGTGACCCTCCAGCACCACCACGGGGTCGGAGAGGGGGCGGGTCAGCGAGTGATCTGGGATCTGCCATACCTGTAGAGGAGGGGTGAAGAAGAATCTGATTCTGTGTCCATAACATGCACTTTCTGTCCATTGTAAAATGATGGTAAACTGGTAGCTTACTTTTATTATTCATCCAATTTTAAAACGTATATGCTATGACTTTTTTCAACAAACTATACTCTTTTCGGCAGACTAAACTATGACACTTTTCTTTTTTCCAACATAGTATACTATGTTTTTTTCGACTTTTGTTGAAATTTAAATGTAAACTTCAGGTTAAAATGATACTGTGTAATGTATATGTAATTGTATAATACAAACACACAAACAACACAACTGACCTAGGAATCTCTTTCCTCATTAATGTCAGTAGTTTGTTGAAATGTTGCCTCTTTAATTAGCCATACAGTATATCATTGATTGATCCCTATATGCTAACACATACACAATTTCACACGCACTGAACTCTTATGAGCCTTTGCAGATGACACAATGATCCGTATCAGTGAACTGAGGAGAATGACACCACCGTTATGACCTTTCTGCTCTACAGCGGCAACACTGCCAAAACTGGACAGCTGCAACTGTCTGTCTGTGTGCTGGACATAAACAAAGCAAGCACACACAGAACTCTAACAGCATCCAAGCAGCTGTTGCCTTAGGAGGAGAAGCGATTCAATCATGCATCGCACAAAGATTCCTGCGATGTCGTTGAACAAATGTGGGCAAATCTGTCCACAGTGACAACTGTGCTGAGTCAACAGACATTTCATTATGCATTTTTTATAATTGACACATGCTGAAAACTCTTTTTGACAAGTAATTTCTAAAGCGAAAATGCATAATGTCAGCTTGATCTCGGTCGCCAATGCAAGGATTTTGTGTTTAACATCATGGCGTACTGAAAAAAACTGATTTCGCAGGATTTTACAATCAGCTAAAGTGTCTCTCTACAAGTTATTTGTATGAATACTAATGCAGAGTTAAAATATTTCATCTTAAAATATTTCATTTTCTCTATCACCTCCTGTAATCTGTCCCTGCTGACAGATCTATGTGATGAGATTCAGAGCTACAGAGTTCTGTAGTTTATTTCAACCAGGTTTAAAAGAACTACTAGAGCTTCGGTTGGCTGCTGCCTTTAGTCCAAAACTTTGTGTGTGTGTGTGTGTGTGTGTGTGTGTGTGTGTGTGTGTGTGTGTGTGTGTGTGTGTGTGTGTGTGTGTGTGTGTGTGTGTGTGTGTGTGTGTGTGTGTGTGTGTGTGTGTGTGTGTGTGTGTGTGTGTGTGTGTGTGTGTGTGTGTGTGTGTGTGTGTGTGTGTGTGTGTGTGTGTGTGTGTGTGTGTGTGTGTGTGTGTGTGTGTGTGTGTGTGTGTGTGTGTGTGTTTACATAACCTACATGTTTTAACATCCTGATGTTGTCCGGCCTTAAAAGATAATGCTGAAACATCATCAAATCACTTAACCTATGCACAGGAACATATCATGGAACAGAGAGTTTCAGGAGGATTTATAATGTGAAAAAAAAGTCCTGCCATGTCAAACACCTACACACAAATACAAAAAAACATGGACGGGTTTGGGCAGCAGGTGAAGCAGCAGTGCTGTACCGAGAACAGTTTGTTGCAGACCAATTTGTCATGAAATAAAATATATGAGAAGCAGACTTATGAAGAGGTGAGACGGAAAAACAGGTGGGTGGACAGACAGACAGGTAGACAGACAGGTAGACAAACTGATGACTCACTTCAATCATTTAACAAGCAGACTGAGATGACCTCTACAGCAGCTATCTGAGTCACCGAACAACAAACTCCTCCACATTTACAGATTCTCACTCCCACTTAGAACTTGTTTCTTCACACACACACAGACACACTGATATTACCATAGCAGTAGTGTCCTCTGAGCAGCTAGCCAGGATATTGTCGTCATGAGGGCACCAGTCGATATCGAGGACGGGTCCAGAGTGGCCGTTCACCAGAGGGTAGTTCTTATCCACTCGACCCGACTGCAACACACAGCAGCAGAGACACAGGACTGAGTTAGGACTAGATGTGAATATTACTTACCAGCATCCTTTTGTCATAACTAAGGAGGGAACAGTGAAAAGCCGTTGATTTGGTGATTTCCAGGTCAAGAAACATCAAAAAATGTAGGTTAAAAGCTAAAAGAGAAGGTTTTTTTTACATGTTTGAATATCCTTGTTTTATATTCGATTTGTACATGTTTCTCCAAATGGACCTTACAGTGGTTTAGTACTATTCCTATGATCAAATATTTATTTTTTCAATTTCAAAAATGTTAAGCCAACATGGAAAAAAAGTCCTTAAAGTGCTCAGGAAAAATGATTATTTGAGCAGCAAGCACCTTAATAACTACATCTGCTGATTGAAATCATTTGATACAAGAAAACTGGTCCTTGTAATGAGTTTTTCGTACATGCTATACATTCTGTTCAGGATTTATCCTGTTAGTGGGTCATGGGGCAAATCTTTTCTGTTGCGCTCTTTTGACCCACACTTTCTAACCCTCACTGACTATACATGGAAGGTTTGTTTATAGGAAATATGCATCGTGTCAGGACGGTATAACTTTAAGGGATGAAAACAACATTCAGGAACAGAGACTGTTGCTGTTGACCGGCAGCTGATCGACCCACAAGTCTTAAGATCTGTCGATGGCCACTCTCTCCTGAAACCACAAAACACTTGACGCATTAAGGTGGACTTCAAGGGAATATATTTGTTTTCTTTCAATATGGTTTATACTAAAAAACTAAACAAAAAAAACGATGTCAGGTCCAAGTTATTCCATGTTTCCCTGTTCCTATAGTGTGAACATGTGTTTCAACTTTTGAGACATCATTCCCTCCGCACAAAACACACACCCCAGGAGAGTGTATTTATAGCTGAGCGACGGGGCACTGAAAGGGGAATTTTTCTTCTGGCCTGTTGGGAACTTGAAGGGGGGGGGGGGGGGGGTAGATGGAGGGCGAGAGCACGTTGGTGTGTATTAATAGCATGTCTGTTCACCATGACTCCAGTTTATAATCACATCCAAACCCTCTCCAAAAAGCTCATTGTGACTAATTATCACTGCTGACATGCTGATGACACTCAGCAGTGATGTCCTTGTTATAGCCATGAACATTCTAATGATTAATCTCAAAAAGGGAACAAGATTCTGATCATTTCTACCTCTAGTCTAAATATAACTCTACCATAACTCTTGTGGACTTTAAAATATGAACATTCTTCCAATAGTATATGTTATTACGTAAACAGCAGTATTCTTCCGACTAGAGTCAATTAACTTTTTACTTCTCATAATGCTGGACTGTGATTGGCTGGTGGTATTACTGTAGCAGCACTGAGTCCTGCTGTGTGCAGGCTACTCACTGGACAACTCAATTGCTAGAAACTTGTCTGATTATAGCAGCGCGACAGCGTCAGAGGTTATTTGGAGAGTTCACCATGAGCTATCTGCGGCTAACTGGACGGAGTGTGAAGCTGCTACCCAAAAAGAAGCAGGGTTTATAAACCCTTAACAAATCTTACTGAAATCTTATCACATCAACTTAACCCATAGAACTATAAATTAGAAGAAGGAGGTGGAGCTTTCATCTCACAATCAGAAAACTAAATAGGTAAATCATCAATTTCAGAACAGAAGTGTAAGGCTGAGAGGATGAGGGATTAAATCAACTTCAGCAGTTAAGTATTGATTTTTAGATCACTGTTTTCATTATATCAAAACAAAACTCAAAGCAATTTTAGTTTTGTATAAATGCATCAAACGTGACATACAACACTGGAAATCTCTTTTACTTAGATAGGGTCACTGGAGCTGCATATCTAACCTGGTAATAGATTGAAATATTATCTCCCTTCACCATAAAATATTGAGACGAATTCCTTTTTTTCTTTAGGATTTCCATGGTTTGTTTTAAGGCGATGTTTATATCATGACGAGTCTCCTAGCCACAATGAAGCATCACATCTTTAAATATCTGATCTGTTGCTTTTCCTTATAGAAAGAATGTCCTTTGCAAGTCTTTCCCAACATTACAGCTAGAAAATAATATTTTAGTCTCTGCCAAAAAAAAGGAAAACAAAATCAAGTTTAAAAAAAAGGATTACATTGAATTAACCAAAGCACCTTTTTTCTCTCTTCCAATACGTTTTATAAGGATGACACAGCCTTTTCTTTGTACCTGGATCTGCATGAAAAAATGTGACCTCAGTACAGAGCTGTCTGCCAAAGCGTTGGGAGTCCTTCTCTTCACCCTCCTCATTACAGCTGATTATGTCATGCAACATCGATCCTCTCGTATCTACTTATAGCTAAACATCAGAGAACGTTTGGTTACTGAGACGAGCCTTCAAACACCACTGGAGCTTAGTCTAGGAATCTGATACAAGATCTGGCAGCATAGTGAAATGACTGTGAGGTGTTTGCAGTTTAGAAGATACACTGTACTGTAAAATGTCAAGGATGTATAATTTATATTAATATCTGTCACACAAAAGTACAACGATCTGAAGTGGCTGCACAGATTTCCTCTTTGCTTTACCTTGCATGAGCTTCGGAAACTAAGCAATAAAGCTAGCAAGTTACATACTGTGCTATACAAGAGAAAAGCAAACTATGTTTACTTTTCTTTATCTTTCCCTGTATAGTTCTCCCTCTCTTATGTTATGTCCTTGTTAACCCTGCCTCTTGCATGACAAAGATAGCTGAGATTGGCAAAGATGAGCACTAAAGATGGACTACATTTTATTTCAACATACAGTCAAATACATAGAAAACACACTTTTTTCAAACCAATATATGTTGAAAGAATGCACAATTATGATCTTAATTTCTTATTGTTGATCTCCTTTTGTTCATGTGCCTGCAGTGGAGTCTACAGATATATTAGTGACTGAGTATTAAGCCACAGTGATGTTCTGAGCTAAATACTAACATCAGCATGCTAATATTCTCACAATGGTAATGCTAACATGCCAATGTTTAGCAGGTTTGATGTTAACCATGTTTAACATCTTATCTAATGAGCACCAAGCTAACAAGTGCATATATAACTGATGGATTGTCATTAGTTTTGCAGGTATTTGCTTCATCAACCACAACACTGAAAACAACCATTTTGAAGTGACGGGATGTTAGTTCTAGAGGGAACGTTAGAGGATTTATCCTATGGAGACCACGAATAGCTATATGAAATGTTTATGTCAATACATCCGTTATTAAGTAAGATGTTTGAGTGAGTGATCCACTGACAGTCCGACATGCCATCTACAGAGACAGTAGGACAGAAATATATTATATTCCTCAAAACAATATCTTAAAGTGGACCTATCATGCTATATTTGAATAATATAGTGTAGGACCATACCTATATAAGGCATATTTATACTTTTTATTTTCAAAATACCAAACAGATCATGCATTTTAGCCATTCCTCATTTCTCTCAATTTAACACTGTCTTTGCATGGGCTGATTCTGTGAGAACAGCACCATCTACAGGCCTGGCATATGTACTACAGCGTCTCCAGCGCTTTCGAACGGCAATGTCCGTGGCTGTCTCCTCCTGATTGGTGGAGTTGGCCCAATAGCCGTAGCGCCACTTCTGTGACGTCATAGAAGTGTTCAAATCTGGATCAGTCTGTATCAGATCCGTTGCAGCCCCTTTTTAAGAGATTTGGGTATGGAGGAAAATAGAGAGGGTTGTGTTTTCTGACACTTGCTGAGTTCCCTGGAACACCGGGGACACATATTCATGTATAAAAGACGTATAAAAGTGCATTTTGCATGATAGGTCACCTTTAATACTGGCAGTTTTGTCTATAATCTTTTCCCCATTCACTCTGCAGCATCACAAGTTTGAAATGTTTTTCTTACTCTATGATGATGAGTCACATTTAATTTTTGGTATACCTTATTGTAGCACCAACATCCTTGCCTATTGAGCACATGAAGTAATCCAAACAACAAGTATAAGCAAAGGCATAGGATTGATTTTCAAATTACTGTAAGTGAGCATTTGCAACATTTATCAAAGCATGTACACGTTCATATTTCAAAGTAACACTGAATCATAGACACTGAAATGATTCCTTCTTCGACCTCACTGACCTTAACGAGGGGCAGCACCAGGAACGCTCCTCCACCGCTCGACTCCACGATGACCGCCAGGAACTTTGGGTTGACGGCGCAGAAGGAGCTGTCCCACGTCACCTTTGAAACACGGATGTCATCGTAACCCTGCTCAGCTTTGACCGTCTGGCCAAAGACGTGGCGAAACTTACTCTGCCGCACGATGCTGCGACTCATGGCTGTGGCGAGTGGAGGAAAGGAGGAGGAGGAGAAGAGGAAGAAACAAGACAAGGGAGAGGATGAGTGGGTAGGACTTGAAAGTAAGACAAATAAAAAACAATGGCATAGGAGACGGTATAATGTTTAACATTCATAAAAAATGTCAGCAACCAAAACTGTTAAACCAAATATAACTAACACTGCAAATCACCAGCAGAGGATGACACACTATGTATTCATGATGGGCAAATATGGCTATGAATGTTTGATTTTGAAAGAATCGATCTGTGTTTCGTTGAAAAGAATATCTCAATAGGGGGAAAAAAAAAACTTCAGAAAAAGCATTTCATCAGATTTACCAAACAAATTCTGCCGAAGACCAAATGAATGGTTAAAGCAGAAGAGCTTGTTGTGACACTATTAAACATTGTGTACACACAACCTGTACTTTTCATGTTTTACGTTCACTTATACAGTATGTAGGAGGCCACGTTCTTTGTTATTGAGGCAGGCTGGGGTAAAATGTTTATAGATGTGTTCTCTCTGAGCAGCACAACTCTCACCTGATGCGTTGTTATGAGCAGGTTGGTTTGGTTTTCATTCGTTTTTTAGGGGTGAAGATTGACTGTTACTCTGTGGTGCTTTGAAGGCTTTTATTTTGCAAGGGCAGTTCACACTTCTTTGGTATTTATTTCATTCATATTGGAATTAATATAAAATAGATACAAGATGATCTATCTGATGCTAGTAAGGACTGCATTTCTTGTATAGTTCTTGTTTTCTACTTGACCCGTAATTACATTCACTTCAGAAACACTGTTAAACCAACTGACTAATACAGGATACAATTCATACTGTATAACCATCGATACACTTTAAAGGGAAGGGGTCGATATGAACACACTATGATCTGTCAAAGTTGCAATCATTAATTAGAGATATTACTTATTGTCATTAACTTGACACAGGACTCAGTCTGTAAATGTGATTTCACTTACATCGATGCACCAATAAGGATTTATCAACATTCAATCAGAATCAATGTCCATCAATGGGTTGTTAATGTAATTGTCAGTCAGATAAAGGTCACACACACATAGCCCTGGTAAACTGAGATTTGAAATGATAAACTCACAATAAATAATACTTAAAGATGTTGTTTACCCTTGATGTTGCTTATTTAGCCTTGAATATTTGATGCTGTAAGGATATGCTTTGAATTGAAGCCAAGGTTTCAGGTGCTTTAAATAACCCCCTGCATTTCTCTGAATAATGAACATAGCAATGTGTTTGTTGACCGACTACTTGCTGTCCTGCGGCTGTCCAGGGACCCGACAGAGAGACAGTAATCCTCACAGAAAAAACAGGGGGGATATTCTATAACAGTGCCTGCCACCACTGCAGATATTTATAGATGATTGTCCCACTGAACACTATGTGATGGCCAAACGGAGAGAGCAGTGAGACACAGAGCAGGTTGAAGAGGGAGAGAACTTCATACTGTATGGCAGCCGCAGCGCACAACACAAGGCAGCAGTTACAATCAATAACACACATTTGATACATTCCCAGGGAGAATATTAAAAGATTTGACTTACACTCCCGCTCTGCCTAACAATAAGGTCAAAAAAAAAAAAAACTTCATGTTGGTCAGGGGATGATCAAAATCTTTAACTGAGGACATTTGTCAACTTTCAAATGTGACAAAGTAAAAATAAAGGGATCCAAATATGATGATATCAGACTTTCACAATGGAATATACATTAAGTAGCCTCAATCTAAACCCAAAGACTGTGGGATACATGACTCAACCAGTCTGATGAGAGGTCAGAAGCTCTCGTTTCTTTCCTGGAAGCTCTCTGTTATCCAGAGATTTACATTCCAGAGACCACTTCAGTCCCCTGCTGTGGGGATTATCAGGGAGAGCACAATATCATTCATACTATGTCAGATACTTGTATCAACAGTATGTTAATCCTGTGCTTTCTCCCCAACATACATGAGATGCTCAAGAGCATTAACCAAAACTATACTTTACGAACCAAATGTATTTTGAGCATGACAAAGGATTGCCTATTTGCCTTGACATCTGATTTAAACATTTAAATGGCTTTGTTGTGGTCTAGTTAGAAAACATCCTTGAAAAGTCAATATCTTACATAAAACATTTGATAAAATATATCCCTGAAGCTTCCACTGGTATTGGATAAGGGTAAATTGTTAATCGGTTAACAATCTAAGACATGTAGGCTTATGCTTTGGGAAATATGTAACATAATAATTATTTCTGTATTTGTATATACACAGATATTGGCAGTTGAAAGCCAGAACGAATTCAAAGTAAAAGTTTGAACATTGTGCAAGAGATATAGAAGCTAAAATAGAGTATAAAGTCACCCCCGAGTGGAGATAGTTGCACTTAAATAAAAAGATAGAAACAAAGATACGTGATGGAAGTTAAAGTAAATTCAATCTTGAAAACCTCAGACCTGCTCCTTTAATTCTGCCTCAGGTTAATGAGATAGCCCTCCATGGCTCTGGAGAGTCGACACAGAGCGAAAGAATGACACTGCCACTTTCCTAATATAGACATGGCAAACTGCACTGTCCCACCCGGGCCACTCCTCCCCCCCACAACCTCTCCGAAATAGTCCCAGAATGAAGACTCTCTGTGTGTCACTTTATCGTTAATAAACCGGATCGTAAATATAAACTACACAAACACACATAAACACAGGAACATAGGCTGGCAGGTGCGTGGGAGGTGTGAGGGAGGGAGAGGGGGGAGGTTAATGTGCAACGTGCTTCTTAAAGTGCAGCTGCCATGCACGACTCAAGATCTGCTCCTTCACAGGAAAAGTGCATTATCACCATGTCCGACTCTGTATTTTTATGTTTTTTTTGGTGGGGTGGCACTCAGTCCTCCCCAGCAGTGCAGTGGAGAAGCTGACGCACCTCTCCTCCCCCCCACTGCAGCACCGACACTCATACTAGGAAAGATAGCCCACACAGCTCACCTCAGGTTTTTGGGGAGACCCCTTGTCCCTGGTTCCCGGTTTCGGTTGTGTGGTCTCGCTCCTGCTGCTCCACTGCTGGTATTCCTTTGAATGATAGTCCCTGCGAACCGGTGGAGTTCCTGAGGAGACGCACTGGACAACTACGTGACGCTCCTCGACAGGAAAGAAACGGTACCGGGGCAGAGCAGGGGGAGAGGAGGGTGTGCAGGGAGAGAGGGGTGGGTGTGGGGTGGGTGGTTGCCGCTGTCTATTTTGGAACAGGCTCTGTCAGTCCGGGAAACGTGACTCGCGCCGGTTACAGGGGCCCAGGCCCGGGGGTCAGTGTCACAACTGTGGAGGTCTCTAATATAGTGACTTAAGTGGGACAGTGGGACATTAACCCTGATATTGTCACTTACCAAATTAATCGAATACAGTTTGTTTGCAAGATGTCATGAGTTCAGAGTTCATGTTTGTCACCAGAGGTGGAAGAAGTACTCAGGTGTTGTTGTTGTTGTTGTTGTTGTTGTTGATGTTGTTGATGTTGTTGTAAAAGTAGAAGTAGGCTACCAGAGTGTAGGAATACTCTGTTATAAGTAAAAGTCCTGCATTCAAAATGATACTTAAGTAAAAGTACAAAAGTATTAGCAGCAAAGTACTCATTATGCACAATGGGCCATTTCTGAATTATATATGTTTTTATCATGATGATTGATGCATTGAAGTTTTTATCATAGCTAAGGCGCAGCACATTTAGATTTCTTTGTATACCTCAGGTTAGCTTGTGAATTTACTCCAGGTTTAGAAAAAAACCTTTATTTTAGTGTTGATTGTATTTCATATCATCAACCCAAATATGCAAAGTAACTAAAGGTATTATAGTAAAAGCACACTATTGAACTCTGAATTGCACAGGAGTAAAGGGACAAAGTAAAACATTGAAATACTCACGTAAAGTAAAAGTCCCTCAAAATTGTATAAGTACAGTACTTGAGTAAATCTACTTAGTTACTTTACACCACTGTTTGTCACATGATCAACCGTACTGTACTTTATATGAGTTTTCAGTGATAAGATGTTTCCAAACAATACATTTATAAAACAATAATCTTGAGGTTTCCATTTTCCCTTTTGTAGCTCATACTGCTGCAGCTACTTGTTTTGAGCACATTTGTAAAGTATTTAAATTAACCCCTGAATGGATATTTGTTTCATTAAAACTACATTTGGGTTTGGATTTAAATAAATGCAAACGATTTTCCTGCTGGCTTAACCTGCAGTTTTCCCCAATAAAGTGTTAAGGATAAAAGTTTCCATTGAAACTACTTCCTATTTTAAAACAAATACTAAACTTAAGTAAAATAGATCATACTCACCTCTTATAATGAAAAACACTCCCGATGCTGTACAAAACATTGAGAAGTTAACACTAATTTATTTCACCTATGGTTAACACATTCACAGTGAATGTGCCCTGACATTGGTCCATTAAGGAGAGCAGAACTGGTCCTAACTACATACATGTAGAGATGTTCTGCTATAATCCATGTTATCGTTATCATGTTGTCATTGAATATCTTCAGCTTTGAACTGTCAGTCAAAACAAATAAGCAAGTTAAAGATGTGTCCCAAGGTTTGGAATGTGTATAATTTCTTCACCGTTTTTGGACATTTCATAGACTAAACAATTCAAATCTATAAGTCTTTGATTAATTAAAAAAACACATCTTGTCTTGACTTACATTACTGTAAAAACACTCACACAGCAACATACTCAATACTTTCCATTGTTTAATGGTCACAGTTGGAGCACATGATATAAAAGAATATTTACACTGATAGTTTAAAATAAAACAAATTAAAAACTCAAGTTTTTGACAATAGACACCCATACCCAACAGCTGCTACTACCTAAGCATGCTCCCCAAAAGTAGCAACCATACATTTAAAAAAAAAAAGCCACACTAAAAAGAAAAAGGGAGTAAAGTGCATGTATGACAGACCTCCCTGTACAGACATTTTTGATAGACTGCAGAGAAGCCTCATTTGCCAGTCACAGGCACACTCCTAAAATGTGTATTAAGAGATTAATTAAAAACAAAAAAAGTACACACCCACATAGTAAAATTGTGCTGCAGTCGCACTCACACACAGTCACAAACCAGATATAAAAACATGTACAGTTCCAAAAATGTTCAACACTCACAATATAGACCTTTACATCCCAAAGAGAACATCGCAGAAACCTCACAAATACACACTCTGCTTTCAGCCCCCAGCCCCTAAACTACCCCTCTCCCACACAGTAACACATACATAACATGTCTAGTTTGAGTGGCATCAGAACTGAGAAAGGACGTAAAAGAGACGAGAATAATTCACCTCGAGCAGTGAAGTGGAAATTGTTTCTGAGTCGGAAACATTCCAGGAATCCAGAGTCTGACGTTCATTAAGGTGAGATATGGTTCAGACTTACTGAGGTATTCTATAGTCAAAACAAATATATATATTAAAAAAAAAAGCATGCCTCTTTTCCTTTGCATTTTGTTTCATAAAAACAACTATGCAGTCATTTTCTGTTGATGTTCCTGTGTCTTTGGGTCGACTTGAGCTCTTTGTGCTTAGATGTGCAGCTGTTAGCACAACCCATGTTAATAATCAGTCCCTAGAGAGCAGAATTGTCCTTGCTCGGTATTGTCACTGCTTTTCTGCCAAACTTGAGAAGTGTGTTATAGCCTTAGATTGATGTAGAGTACATTATTTACCGTCAGATTGTACTGGCTGTATCATTTGTTTGGCAGTTACCCAGCACAAATAGCAAAAACTGATGCAGAGAAGCATAAGGAAAGAGGAAAGAAAATAAACTACATTCCACCTAACACCAGGTCGGACAATCCAAAAAACCAACAGCGATCAGGAACCAGCAATGGTGAAGGGAGTGAATATGTGCAGGCTCAGGTATATAACAATTGAAACAAGATATTTATTTTGATGACTGTTTTAGAAAGTGTTTACACATCACAGCGCTTCTTCCAATTTGACTCAAGTTTTATTACCAATTGACCGGACCCTTCATAGCCTTGTCACTGTTCTTGCACTGAGAAAAGTCTGATATGTCAGATATCACAGAGGCCCTCAGCAGATCTACAGAGAAAAATGTACAGACAAATGTGATCATATCCTTTAAGGCAAGAGGCATTGGTTTGTTTTACTGAATAAATCCAACATTTATGCACTTGATTTCTATTTCTCACAGGTGTGCATAATCCCTCTCGCTCTCGCACACACAAACACACACACACACATACAAACACACCCAAACATAGAGACGGACACAGTGAGGGTTAAATGGTATGGTAAACAGTACTAGTTCTTTTCTTGAGCTGATTCAGGGGGTGAGTCCTTCCATACTGCTGCCTTGTTGCCGTGAGTGACAGCCCATGTGAGTCGGGAGAGACTTGGTCAGCGTTAGGCAGTTCTCCTTTCTGCGGACTGGATTGTGGAGAGACTCCTGGTGAGGTTTCTCCAGCTTCAGAAAGCCTCTCCTCTCCAGTCTCAATGTCTTCCGTCTGCTGTTCGGCTGAGGAAGACGATTTGTGGACGCGCTGCTTCTTGGACTCATCGCTGGTTGTGTGGGTCTCGGGCTCTGCGGAGGACGGGGCTACGGACGAGCGGCTGATCTCCCACTCACTCAGGTCGTTGGCCAGCAGCTCCAGGCAACCCAGTTTGGCCAGAGAGGCCGAGCGCTTCATCAGGGATGGAGGGGTCAGTCCCGCCTGGCGAATCCTTGCCTCCACCTCTTTGACCCTCCTCTGGTTGCCTACACCTCGTTTCTGGGTGGTTCCGGCGCTGAGGCCGAACACCTGGTCCACGCAGCGGGCCTTGCAGCCTCCCTCCTTGCTCACCTGCTGCAGGAAGGCACCGAGCTCACACAGAGTCTCCCAAGTCTCCCTCATGATAATGTCACAATGAGGTCCCTCTGTAAAACAGTCCCAGTCTGTGGCTGACTCCAAATCTGTCACGCCCTCCAAACACAGGAAGTTGACAGAGGCGAAGGGAGAGTGGGCAGAGCGGTGGAAAGAAGAAGAGGTAGAGAGCAATCTTTCAGAAGGATGGAGTTTGTGTCCTTTTGTGCTTACGTCATTATTTCCTTGTGCCCTCATTTCAACTAAATTACCACTGTCCCTTTTAACTGGTCTAAATGCATCCTCATCTCCTTGCACCCGGCTTGAGAGCTGTGAGCCAGCTGATGCATCCTGGGTATTGGACATTGTCACATTATGGACACTGTGTGGACGCTGCTGAGAGCAGGAGGAGCTGCCGGAGAGGGACGGAGGAGATGAGGAGGGCGACGAAGTCTCATGATCCTGTTTCATTCTTTGCTCCAGCTGTCGTGTGACGCGCCGCACGGAGCCCCTCGTCCAATCACTGTACAGACGAGCAGGGGCCGCCTCCTCCTCTTCTTCTTTGTTTTTTACTTCCTCTTTAACATGCTCAGCTTCCTTTTGTGATAAAACATCTTCATCCTTTATTTCCGGCACCGACTTTTTCACATCCTGGTCCTCAGACTCTGAGTGCTCTGCAGGCTTCAGATCTGTGACCTGCACAGGGACGGACATTTCCTACAGAGAAAACATAAATCATAACTCAGTTTAAACGCCAAACAATAGTTTTAATATATCTATATAAAGGTGTTCAAATAACATTCAAGTAAAATGGAGAGTAATGTGACAGATATACTGCATGGAACATACTCTACATAGGCACCAGGTGGCGCCATGGACTCAAGAATACAAAAGCTAAACAAACAAATTAATGATTTGATACTTACATTTCACCACTATGGCATTATTACACTTCCAAATCGGGCATTTCACACAAGCATAGACTTGAAAAAGATCACTACATCTTCACACTTATCTCCAAAAGCAACCAAACTGAGACCTTTGTCAGAGCCTGAGATTGGCTCTGAGGAAAGTCAGTGGAAATAAGTGCATTGATTTTGATTTCTTTTCTACAAACACTCCCTCTTACCTTTCTTTTCTCCTCATGCTTCCCCTCATCAGGCAGTGGTTGTTGTTCCTTGCCACAACTCTTCTGCTGGGGCAACTGCTGCACTGCGGCACACTGAGTTTTATCATCTTGACTCATTCCCTTGAACTTCTCTCTGGCACTGAAAAAGTTAATGTGATCTGCGCTGTGGCCGAACAGCAACTCGCCGTCTTGTGGAATGGCACCGTGGTAGCTGACTAAATGACTAGTGGAGGGAGGATGTGCTGGTAAACTGTCCAAAGACAAGCTACACATCTGTTGGTCACAGTCTGTTTTTGGAACAGGCACTGGTGCAGGCAGACTCTGGGGTCCAGCCTGTCGTGTGCTCGGTGTTTGTGTTGTCATGGGCTCAGGCACTAGCATGGGTTTTGCCACAGGCAGAGAGCAGGACAACAGCTGCGGTTTGATGACCTCATCCGTGCAGACTGGAGTTGGAGTTGGAGATGGAGCAGGGGAGAGGGGGAGGTCTTGGAAGGAGGGAGGTGGGTGAGGCTCACCAGCTAAAACAGTCTCTGTCACCATGTCAGTCTTGAGAGGCTCCGGCACCACCGTAGCGGCCCTTGGCTCGGAGAGAGGACGCGATGAGGGCTGCTCCTCAGAGTCAGACACACCGTTGGAGAGCGGAGGAGATAACAGAGCCACAGAGCCAGCTGTGGGTTCGGGACAGGGGGGGTCTGATTGGCTGGTTTGGATAACAGCAGAATGAGAAGAAGCCTCCAGCCTTTGAGCTTCAGCATTGCCTTTTATAGCTGCCATCCCCCCAAAGGATGAGGAGCTGAGCTTGGAGTGGATGCCAGTGTCAGGCTGGCTGGTGGAGTGTGTTGCTTTGCGAGTCTTAGCCGAGGTTCCCAGTGAATCCAGCAGTTCTCTCACAGAGGGGCCAGGCTCGCTGCCGACCTGGTTGTGGGGGTCTAAGCGGCCCAGGCTGAGCGGTTGTGCGTGAGATTTAGAGAGCGGCTCATGGTTATCAGACAGGTCGCTGTCAGAGTGAGAACGCCACAGTTTGTTGTGCCTCTGCTTACTGTAGGGGGAAACCAAAAGGAGACGATTAGTCTTCTCATGTCAATCCTATAATCTTTATGCAAACATATAGTATAAACATGTACATTTTAGGTTATTTTATCTAAATGTCTTGGGTCACAGATACTAAACTGATATGAAAGCACACTAATGCACAGATCAATAATCAAATAAATACATTTAAATATAAAAAATAATCATAACATTTCTTTCAGCTATGTCTGCTTGATGTGTACATCAGCAGCTGTCAGCCATGTGAGGTAATGACAGTTGCATGTACAGCTTGTTCTGCAGACATATTTAATACATCCCAGAATGCAGTTTTGATTACATATCACATTGCTGATATGCTGAAGGCAAAATTATAAACTCTGCCATAACTACTAAACTGTTCGCAAACTCAAAGAAACCTTTTCTTTCTGGTTCAGAGTATTCATCTACAGAGTGTGCATTGATACATGAATGGCCTGTGCACATCATTAAACAGTTGAAAGTTTAGCTGCGTTTGACCTTTCTGCTTCATCCACATGGTATTATTAGCCTTAGCAAATCAGGCAGTCCATGCAGTATTGGCATCATGCTACATATACAGATCACATTAAATGTACTTGTGAGTGTTTTTATGAGTACCTGGCCAGCAGTATGCCCTGATACTCCTCCAGCTGTCTCATAAAGGAAGGGTTAGGTTTGGTCACAGTTCGACGCTCCTTGACGAAATCAAAAGCTTTCTTCAGGTCCCATCCGTGCTCCTTCATGGCGTACGCGATCACTGTGGCCGCAGAGCGACTGACGCCCATCTTACAGTGCACCAAACACTTGGAACCGGCTTTCCTGGAGTTCATAAGAATACATTAAGAAGGTTTCAGCATATCATTGTCAACATTTCTGTAAAGTCCCAAGATGGGAAGATGTAAACAAATCATGCAGTTGTCAGAAACTCACTTGGCTCTAGTTATAAACTTGAAGGTTTCATTCCAATAGGCAAGAAGGTCAGTGGCCTCCTCATCATACACACGGATGTTGTGGTACTCAAACACACCGGGAAAGAAGTTATCAATCTCCCTGGTTACATTCAAGATGTACTGAACCCTGCATGAGAATAAGAGGATAGATCAGACAAAGAGAGATGATTGAATGTGCAGTCCGTTTGAATAACAGATATAGAATACTTTAGAAAAAACATTCAGTTTATAAAGGGAATTTTGTTAGGGTCCTATCATATGATACATTATGTCTTCATTGACTTCAGTACAGCTTGGTATTTGTTCTGTGTTGTTGTTTGTGTCCCCTTGCTTACCCGCTCTTCTGCAGCTCCTCCAAATTGGATGCATTCCACTCAGATCCCTGTAGGAAACAAAAGCAATCCTCAAGACTAGCTCAGAGCCTTCAACTGAGCTTTTCATAATGCTTCAATCCTGTTGCGAGGCATGCCTGACATCCACTGTGCACTCCAAACCAAACAAATAACAAAGTACCCTAAAATTGGGAAAAACTTTGACTAACACAAGAAGATCTCAGATTGAACCGGGGTCCCTTACATTGCTTAGAGCATGATTTACAACTAATACTCATATATCTTACTTAAAATCAACTGATACTTTATTTTTAAGTGTTCTTATCTGTACGTAACCAGATCAAAATAAATCACAAATGCCGCAATGGTTGCCTGGAGGTGTAATGAGGAACCTACCAAGAAGACGTGATCAAAGATCTCCGTAGGACTGTCCATCTGGCCCAGAATGACGATCATCTCATTGTCGATGTACTCCTTGAACTCTCGCAGGTTGCATGTCATGTGCATCTCCAGCTCTGTTCGGATCTATTGAACACAACCAGACAAACACACGATTAACAGCAAACCCTCAAATACAGGCATTTACTAAAAGAGTGACTAAAAAGGAACTCCAACATTTTTTCATGCAATTCCTTAAAAAGAGGGACTTCATAACTCAGTGACATTTCACCAAATATCAGTGATATTCCATCTGTTTGGAGCATCTTCAAATCCAGCATCTAAGGCACTGACTCACCTCTTTGCTGGTGACATTCTCAAGATCTTTCTGCATCATGATCTCCCTCAAACTGTTTTTGATCTGACGCTCAGTCAGCTCTCTTTCCGTGGGTCTGCAGAAACACCGTAACATTAAAATACATGAATAAAAGGAGTAAGTATTTTTCCTTTATGAAGTATTGCTGCACACATACAGCCTGGTATATGAAGGTTTGCCTTGCTGAACCACTTCATAGTAATTAGCCGAAAAAATATATTCCATATGATCTGGATACTTACGCGTCGGAGAAGAGCACGGGTGAATCTGCACGGTGCGACTGCACATCCTGCATGGCGTTCCACTCGTTGATGCGGGCCTGGTCCGAGTACACCCTGCTTTGATAGTAGCAGACCCAGGTGAGGAACAAGCTGCCTGGGAAGTAGTTGTGACAACGAGCCACCTCGCAGGCCTTATGGAGGGACTGGAGGGCCGACCTGCGATTAAGTAATTGAGAGGGGAAATGCATATTTAGAGACAGGAGATGAAGGGGAGAGAGACAAATCACACTTTCAAATAAATAGAAGGGACAGGCTTAAAATACCAAGATGAATACTTGCAAAATGAAAAAAGCAGATATGGATATCGATGTCTGTGTGACTCACCACATGGCCTGCACAGAAACCGGCTTGAAGACGTGCACTGTGTTATCAGTTGACACACTGAAACCCCTGGGAGAAAGAAGAGAAGAAGGATCAAACATCAAAAAAGGCGGTCAGCCATCTTAGCAGCCTGGTTGTAATTGTGTGTTATCTATGTGATTAAACAGTTTGGATGTTTCCTTACCCATCTCCATCCAGATGTATTAATGTGTCGCTCCACAAGGGCAAAACCATCCCTACAGAACATGAACTGGAGGAAAATAAATATGTCAGGTTATAACTTAATGCACAAACATGGAGGTAAATATGAATGTGTTTGTGTTCCTGTCTCACCTATCTACAGGACTGAAATCCATTCCCAGCACCACACTCTCCTCCGTGTCTTGACGACCATTGGTTGAGACCACCACCATGTAGCGGGTGATCTGAGTGTGTGCGCTCTCCAAACGCACCGCCTAGAGCAGGAAAGGAACAGTTTGTGAAGTCTTTACAGGTGATTGACATCTCAGGACATTACTTTTAGTTTTAACTACCGAGTGTACCCACCAGTTTGATGTTGTCCTCTGGTCTGAGGAGAGTGAACATGGTTTGCAGATGCTGTTGGATGTCTCCTGGTAAGATGTGAGTAATAAAACAAATCTTTGATCAGTATCAAGAAGTGCAGTTATCCATACATGGCAGCATTTTAACCGACAGCTCTATTGAGAGTCAAACAGTCAATTGTCACAATCTCACCTGCATGTTTGCTGCGCAGCTGTGAGAAGCGAGAGGCAGACGAAGGAGAGGAGCCATTTCCTCGAGGTAAGAAGAGAGCAGCCCCTTTAACTGTCAGGAAACTTTCACTAATGCTAGACAGAAAGAGAAAAACAAATAAAGTGATGAGAACCACCCAAAATAGTTTCAAGATTAATCATGGAAAGTGATTTTTTTCCTTTTTTAAGAGGGAGATGAAACGCTTAGTGGAAATAATGCATTTAGTCATCAACGAAAAAGTTAATAACAACAGCGCATCTTTTTATAAGAAATTGACAATTTAAACCTTTTTAATCAAGTTAAATCACACATTTCCCCATTCTCAGCTTTTCAATTGTACATTTTCAAAGACTTTATATATTTTTTCCATCTCACATTATCATAAACTCAATATTTAGGACTATTAGTCAGGGAGAGAAAACCAGCTGAATATTTTATTGTTGAAAAATTGATTGTGTTTTAATAATGGTAATTGAATCTTGTGCTTCCTTAGAAAATGCACATACAATCCTGTACAAACAACATATATAAAACAATTATGAGAGAGATGTGTGCACCTTATTGAGTTCAAGATCCTTCACTTTGCAGTTTACAACCAATTCCAATAACATGCTGGCTTAACTGGCCGGGACATGTTAAAAACATCAGGAGGCCCATATGTCGTAGAGTAAAAATAACAAAAAACTGTTCTTCACACACAGTTGTTATCATTGTAATCTTTAAGCAATTACAACTTAACTGGCTGTGGCTGAGACTTTAGCACTTTAAAGCTCATAAATGAACACGTACCTGGCATACAATTGGCTATTCCAGCAAAGCTACTTGGTGCTACTGCTCTCTAAACAATCTAGTAATGTAACAGACTTAAGATGCCCAATGTATCCCTTTGATTTTAAAATTGCTTCATTTGTTCTTCAATCACAGATGTAATCAAGCAACAATTACAAGCAAGGATTAACAAGAGCTTTTGGTCCTTGAATTTAGAACAAAGTGGTAGCCTCAATTTGTTATGAAACGATTGAGTGCATATGCGTCACTCCAAACGGAAGGCAATCATACATTGAGTCAGAAAGCTAAGAGAGGACAATAAAAAAACAGGAAGTCGCATTCTGTCATGAATGCGTGAGGATCAAGGAGAAGAGCATCAGCAGTAATTACAAAAGTCACAATGAAGCAATCTATGCCTTTACAACAGCGGCTTCAAAAAGTATCCTATTACATTTCACCGTTATAAAAGAGACATTTGCAACATCCACATATTTGTTGTCACAAACATTTCAAAGAACAGTCTTAAACCACTTCCCACTCACATTTTAAAGAGTCTATATATCATGAATGTGGTCATCAACTAAGGAAATTCTATTACTTAAAAAGGACCAGTCTTATTCACATCTAAAATTAAAATAAAAGCCGGGTGAAGGAGAGTGCGTGTGAACAGATGAGTTTGGCATCTGGCTGACATTTCAGAGGAAGGAAACCTCTTTCTTCAGCCCCTGACTGCTGTCATATCCTTCCCTTTAACTCATCATGGGAAAACCACAAAGCTTTGTCAGATCTCCGTGACAAAATATTGGAAAGCAGGGAGAATGAGAATATGCCCCTGCCCCCCCCCCCCCCTGTTCAACTAGGGTTTCAAGTCAGCAAAAATAATGTTCCGCCACTTATTGATATTATAATTACTAAATCAGACTCTCATACAGCATCTCACTAATAAGAATACAATAATATGTTACTGCAATTCATATTATTTTCCACAGAAAACCTGGGGCTCTGAGCACAGTGTAAACTTACAGCTGATAAATTTCCCCCTGAGAGATCACGGAGTTCTCGGTGAAATAAGGTCTCATCTCCCCGCCGCAGCACGCGCAGAAGCAGCCGGCAGTAGAGCTCCGTGGAGCGGACATAACACCCGGAGGCATCGCTGCTCTGGTGGCGGAGGAAGGGCGCACAGAAGCGGGCTGTTTCTATCGATAGCTGCCGTTATGATGTGGCTCTGGAGGCAGGCGGTCACTCCGCACCGCCAGGATATTTGCTAAAACGCAAAAACTCTGGATAACTTGAGGTCTAGAATGTAAAGGACACCCCGGACTGAGTCAATTATCCGTGAAACAGGAGGGTTTTTTTTAAAGCGCGGTGATATAATATTCAAAAACGGCGACAATGTTTACAATTTAGCACATGCTGTTGCAGAGCAGGTGTCTCCTAACATCTGCTCGTGATAGGCCTACTGACTTTGGTCTGCAGCATGGTCTGCAGCAGGCTGCGGTAAAAGGGGAGGAGACACACATGGTCCATTCGCTGGAAAACAGCCGTCCTTCGAAGGCTGTATGACAGAGTATTAGTGCCACAGTGAAAAGCGGTGGAAACATTATAGTCATGATAAAAACAAGCCTTTAATCGAGACAAACAACTCTTGAATTACGGCCTATTTCATTCGATAATGTTACCAACTATGAAGTGGTGCAGTGATGATTGCAAGGGCTCACTGGACCAAAAAACTAAAGGGTTTTCCCACTGGCTTATTTGGCTGTACTGTAATATTGCTGAAAATAAGATATGTGGCAAACACAGGTTTATGATACGAACAGGTATTTTTCAGCAGGAAATCCAATCGACAAAAGTAAATAACTAACAAAATGCTATAAACAAACTACATCAGTCACATGACTTCACTACATGTATAATAAGTAAATCCTGAACATTTCCCAAGCTTGTATCAAACAGGCATCAAACCAGAATCTCTTAGGAAACTGTCGACCTCAAGGCGAGGGAACCTGGACACGCTCAAATAATAACAGATTTTCCTGGTTCCGTGAACATTAAGTCCCAAAAGTTCCTCACATAGGAGAAAACACTACCGCATACCGGAAGTGGCAGCTCAAAAATGCCCCTTGCATTAAGCTTAGTGTACAGCGCCGCGGGTGTTTAACACCGGAAAATCTTCCTATGGAACATCATTCTGGCACTACACTGAATTTAGGTATGGTTCAGCATGTATTATGGCACTATATAGAACTTTTGATATAAGGTTAACATTATTTACTCTACTGTCCATTTGTAAAGTGTTTTGTGGCTTTATTTGAAGGGTCACAGTAGAGAAACAGGTGGTAGGGAGAGAGGGGAACAAAAGTCCCTGGACAGGATCGAACCAGGGGCATAACACCGCAGCATGGTTTTCATTATCTCAGCAGTTATAAAGTACATATTCACTAGTTGTAGGCTAGTGCCATTGTTTTATAACATCGAGTCAAGTTTTCTCTTTTCTCATATAGTTTACACAGCAACACACTTAGCATCTATGACATTACTTACTCTCCATACATAGAAAGGCATCTTCTGGAGAATGTTGGTCATACACTGATCACACATGTGTAGTAGCTGGCCAAATTGTGTAACCAACTCTAGGTCTGTAGCCTTTACGGAAATTCAGGAACACCTGACACCTTAATGTGCTGATGCTTCCCGCAACAGCAAAACAACAACAACAAAAAAAAGATTGAGAAATCAAAAAGGAGACATCAGAACTGAGGAGAAACTTGACCTGGTTAGACTGCTTGTTGATGCCTCGTGGTTTCAATTTAAAATGGGATTGATTACAAAGTACTGGAGGTAGAAGCGTGGAAACCACCTGACGGCCCAATTATATCACAGGATAAACAACAACTGCACTGCTGTTTTTCTGTTAGATCCTTCTATGGCTGGTGTAATATTGCATAAGTGTGCATGAGCCTTGACCCTCCATGATTAATCAGCCAGGGGGTGTGATTCAGTAGCAAGATGAAGAAGCAATAATGTCAAGCATTAAGTGGACATTCAGTGTCAAAGTGCATGTTAGACGGACGCATCAGGAGGCCTTCATTACTCACTGATAACAGCTGCCTAATCTGAAAGGTACCAAATCAACCAATCCTGTTTAACTCTCAAAGTTCCACTACAGGCTCCATTTGTCTTGTCATGATTTTATTTAACTTCCTTTTCTGACTGACTTCCGTCTCGCAAAATCACTTCCATCCCCCTAATCTCCATCTTTAATTAGTCTTGTGTGTATTGAATGGTTAGTAGCTTCATTAATTATGTCATAATTTAATGAATGGCAAGTCAAGTCATGAGATTTAAACCCGATATTTCCGCACAGTAGAATATTATAACTAGGCTACACCTATAATAAGTACATAACGCTATTTGATGGATTAGATTACATTTGTGGTTGTGCAGGATTGTTTCTTGACTCGCGTGATCTAAAACATTTATTTTAACACCAGAGGTTTGTTATGTCCAAATGTTAAAATGCATTAAAAGACAGAACTTTTACAAAAATATGCCTCGACATAGCCTTTAAAAACACAGCAGGTTAATTTGAGAAAACGTTAATAGAAAATATTAACTTAAAAAAAGGTGCGGTACAGCGTTAGTCCCATTAATGTAAAAAAATATCTGTTACATTGGTTGTAACGCACTTTAGGGGTCGGACGAACAGTCAATCAAACGACATTTTCATGTTTGTGATGTTCGACCCGTCTCTAAAGTTCCATCTTACTGTTCTCTAATTGTATCTCCTGAAATTCACACCGTCCAATGACAAGCAGTGAAGGGCAGGATGTGGTTGTTAAAGGCAGACAGACACCGGACACTCCTCTGTTGCTCTTACGTCTCCACGTACACAAACACACAGGCAGTAACCTTAGTGATTACAACATTACCTAGACACACAGCTATTCAGCACTTTGCTTTATCTATACATCTGTCCGATGAACAGGGAATTCTAGCATGAATTACGCTCAATGTTTACACCATAATCAATCTGCTGAACAACAAATGAAAATGATTAATTGGAGAGTCTTGGGGGAACACATTCATAATTTCAAGAATAATATAAATGAGTAAAAACCAAACAATATTAAATCCTTACCAATCGCACAAATATATCATGATAACACTTTTTTTTTGCATCTGACAAAATAATCATGTATGTAATAATAGCCCAGAAACATCTCGATAATGCACTCCTCTCTTTCCTCCGTAGTTCCTCCAGTGACGTTGCTGCTTTAGCTGACGTCACTACTCTGCTGATGTCACAGCCTTTAAATCAGCAGCACTGCAGTGGGCCCAGCGCATGCAGACAGACACACTGAATCACTGAAGCCTCATTACAGTGTGAATAAATGTCACTACCTGTGTCAGAGATGACACAGGTAGTGCTGCATCTGCTGGCTGCTACGGAGAGATAGGCACAGACGTCAGCAGTTGGGAACATTCATTCAGTATTTCAGTCCATGGGGGTTCACTTTTCCTGAATCGTTATTGCCTCTTAAAGTGTGTGTTGTTCACAATTGCCTGACAAGAATTTTGAAAAGAGAGAAGCGTTCATTTCCTATGTTGTTCCTTTGACCCTAGAGAAACTTCTGAATGGATTAAATGATCCTTATAGTCTTAAGTAAACCTAATAACTGTGTGTTAACAGCTATCTAGATAGGTGAAGGAAAAAGTCAGTTACCCCCCCATTTAATGTGTTGAAATAACTATAGAAGGAGTGAGCCACTACTTAGAGCCTTAAAAAGCCTGTGACAGCATCCCAACAACTGTTGTGCAATGAAAAATTGGACTACTAGTCATCTCGAACCGTTAGTTTAAAAAAGAAGGTGCGATACCGTTCCGATAAATATCAATAATTTCGAACATCGGGGGGAAATTCCTTCGACTCATTTTGAAGCTTTGGGGGAAGCTGGAAATGACGTCAATGCGGAAACGCTTCACTGTGCGGCGAGAGAGCCAAACACGGACAAGGTGTGTTGTCATGCGTAGAAATTGTGAATTACTGAGTTTAGGCACGTTAATAACGTTTTAATGAAGTTTACTACAGTATATTCATATTTGTCAGTGCTTTCATGTCAATTCGGCGAACATAAACATAAATGATCGTGGTGAAGATGATGATTAAATTCGGATTAAAAATCGGTAGTGGGAGCTACTGAATTCCCTCCCGTCGGTGATATAAAAACAAATAGATTATTTTTGTAGTTGTAAACTCAAGTGGATGAAACTACATTTATTAGTGCTTTCATGTCAATTCGGCGAACATATGATACATTAAATGATCGTGAGGATGATGATTTAAAAATCGTTTGTTTGAGCCGGTCTGCATTTCCTGATGAGAAAACAAACCAATGCTTTTTGTAGTTGTAGTACACCAACATGGATTAAACGTGTTTTTTTTTACCACAATGTTGGGGAAATTAATGGATAAAATGCACGGATTATTATTATTATTATTATTATTATTATTATTATTATTATTCCCACTCCGATCGGGACACTAGGTTCACCGTTTCCCCGCAGCGAGGCTCCCCCCGTTGACAGTTTACGTGGGCTGGGCTGCGTGCAGTGGCGGACTGGCCATCGGGACGAATCCCGATGGGCCGGTACCGAAGTGGGCCGGTCGGATAAGTCACTAGCACATCCCCCACTCCCCCCGTTGACAATTTACTAGCGGTACCAAAGTGGGCCGGTCGAGAGTCCCGGGATGATTTTTAGTCCCAGTCCACCACTGGCTACATGACCGTATGATCGCCCATATTGACGCACCTAATTCCTAAACTTCTAACAGATACAAGATAAACTGATCCTTCAGCCTCATATGAGCTCTCAGACACGTTCAAAATTAAACTGTCATCGCTGTCTGAGCTTGCTGCTGTGTGCCCCATCGTGTGTTTACATGCAGATGCTGGGATCCTGAAGGGTGCAGCTGGAGCGTTGTGCCCGCAATGACGTCACACATAATTTGGCGGGACTTGAAGAATCCCGAGAAGATCCAGAAAATGGTCAACATTGAAGGGCAGATTAATGGTTATCAGAGTACAAATATCCAAAATCAGTTCAGTAACGGTTTTCAAGGGGACAATATTTACTCAAATTGATGGGTTTGGATGATGGGGGAAACTCGTGTCACAGGCTCTTTAACAATGACTATCAGCTTATAAACAGCAAGTTCAAATGATGGTAAATTAACTAATCAAAATGTCTAACAAATCTCAACGGTTTAGATGGCAAACAAATTACAATATCTACTGGCCTGTGTAGCCTGGAATAATAAAATCATCTGGTATAGAATACACTGCTCCTTGTTGGTATAAAGCGATTCAAAGAGGCTATTATGAACTCAAGACCGGGCCCAGCTCCTTGTATTCATATGTTCCTTCAAAAGGAATTACTGTATGAAATCGGGGCACCAGGGTCAATAGTCAAATAATGCAGGAATTAAAAACAAGATGTTGTAAAAAATTCAGTAAATCCAAAATAAATCAGATCCAATACCTATTCTGTGCAAACACACACACACGGCTTGACTATGTGAATATCGATTTCCCTCCCAGCTGCACAAATACAGAAAGCCTTCTCAGTTTGATGGCACAGAGCTCCAATGACCAGACAGACTCAGAGGCGCTCTGACTTTGGGAGGGGTTCCCAATCTGCTCCTGCATCAGCAGTGCTGCTCCCCTGACCCACATACACAGACCTGACTCACAGAGAACCTACTGCCCTCTAATGGAAAACAAGCAAACCACTGTTAATTATCTCATACATGAGAGGATTTGGGGATCTTATCTATTATTGCAAGGGCCAAATAAAACAAAGATGGATAATGAAAGTTACTTAAGCTAAGATTCACTGGTATCATGTGTATCTTGAACAAATAAACATAGTGGCAGTAGGAGGAAATTGCTGATTGCTGGTGGTGGACTCAAACTAGTTGCAAGTGTGGTCGAGTGAAACAGGATAAACCAGATTCCAGCTCCAGTTCAATGCCAGAGGCAACAAGGGACAGCACACGATTGTGAGACCACAAAAGCACCACAATAGCACAGAAGCTCTTTGTACCAGTAAAGGAAGGAAGTCTTAGAGGGCCGACTCATTTAATGATAAATTTTCAAGTGCTTCTTCAGGTAATGTCTTTTTCTCTCCCCCAAAAGTGTAGGTCGAGCCATTTTAAAGGTCTCCTATTATGCTATTTGTAGGCATATATTAAGGGTCTCAGATATATACAAATATTAAAAACATGTCTATGATGTGTTTTGCTCAAAATACCAAACAGATCATGCATTTTAGACATCCCTCATATCCCTCTATTCCAGCCCTGTTAGAGAAACGCTGATTTTGGGTCCTTAGCTTGAGGGGGAGCTAATGCCTGCTCAGAATTCTACGAGATACAGCTAAATGCCGCCGTGATTAAATACCATATCATGTTCCAAACCACATCAAGGATTATTTCTGAAACAGTATAGAGTGGCGAAGTCCCTCCACTTCCGGTGGACTTCCATGGGACCTTAGTTCCGAAAAATTATGTATTGAAGTCAATGGAGAGAGAAAGATTATCTTTCGATCCCGTTTGAATTGTTCCACGAATTACACATATGATGTTTGTCAATTTATAAGATAATTTTGCCGTTCAAAAAAAAAATGTCGTAAAACTGTGAAGTAACACATTTTTTTGTGTGAAACGCTGAATGAACTACATATCTGGTCTCCCACAACAACACACGTCACCAAGATGGCCGTCACTACTGTCTTGTCAACAAAATGATTGACTACCCTCACTATCACCAACATGAAACACGTCTAGAAGAATGTCATGCAAAGCTGCCTGCCTTCCTTTGATTCTCTCTGAACTGCCTGGTATGATAACAACTTGGTACTAAGCACACACGCATCTTGTTAAAGTTATCTTATCTTAGCCAGCGCCATATACATTAGATAGATTATATCTATATGGCGCTGATCTTAGCTATCACTTAGTGGAGGAAAACAATTGTGACATCACTTACGCGACTCTGGGATTCGTAGTCTTTCTAGTTGCGTATTTTTCATAGTCTTATATTTCAACAGTTTTACGACAAACTGACTTTTTTGACATGGAAATTGTTTTTTAAGATTGACAAACTTCATATGTGTAATTCATGGCACAATTCAAACGGGATCGAAAGATACGTTTTCTCTGTCCATTCAATACATTATTTTTCTGAAATAAGGTCCCATGGACCGGAAGTAGATGGGCGTGACTTCGCCACTCTATGGAGCTCAAATGCTTTTTCTCTGGCGGGTTTACCACAAGGTGAGTTCCTTTTTTTATTTCCTGCTTTTTTTATACATACTCTCTCCAGTACAGGTTAGCTCTGAGTGATAGCGATGCTTACTAATGCAAACAAAGACGTCGGGCATTGTTTCTGATAGCAAAGTTTCTGATAGTGCCGTGGGTCCACATTTCAAACGCAAATCTGGATCAGCTCCGTTGTATCTCCGTTTTTAGAGATTTGGGTACAGAGGAAAAGAGAGAGGGTTTAGTTTCCTGACACTTTGTGAGTTCCCTGACAGACCGGGGACACATATTTACGTATAAAAGACTTCAAAAAGTGCCTTTTGCATGATAGGTCCCCTTTAAGGTCAGGGGTAGCAACATAACAGGCCCTCTGTTCAGACACTTCAGTAGATGCTCGTTGTGTCTTAAATTACTCGGCCCGGTGCGACATTTCAGTAAAATGTCACTGTGATCCAAACTCGTTGTTTATGAAAATCACACTGCACTTCATCTTTATAGAGAAACAGGAAGAAGTTTGTATTGTGCTGACCTCCCAGAGGGGTAATATGATCAAGCATTGTTTGTGACAAAGTAGGTGAGGGTGCAGAATATCTAAACATATCTTACCTCCTCGGCTGAGAGCGGCGGTCATCCTCCCCACTACCGGACTCCTAAGGAGATAAAGTGAGAAAATGACATTTAATAATGTGAAATAAAGTAGAATCTTGCACTTTTAAACATTAAGGTTGGAAATAGAGACACAACATATTGGATGTAGATGCATTACAAAAGTAGCATCTATATACAGATACCATTTAAACATTTTATTGAATTAAATTCATTTTGAATAATTAACTTAAATCATCTAATTTTGTAGCAATCTCCTCATGTCATAATATAATGATGTTACCATTTTAAAATTAAACAAAATGTGGGCATTGTAAAAACATTTCTCTATAACTTATTTGTTTTATAACTCAGTAATGTATAAATGGAAAATTCTGAGAAACATAATTTTAAACTCTGCAAAATAACTTTTTAACAAAGCTGTCAATCTATTAGAAAAGTGCACCCTCAAATCAGAAAAAATCATAATGACAAATGTTTTGGCAACATTAAATAAGCTTCCTCTTGAACCAAAAAAGTAGTTGGACAAAATTGTAAATGGGTAAAATTCCACTGTTCTATGTACAAAAAGAGAAGCATGTGTACTTCACAAACTGAATGAAAGTACAAGTATCACAAATCACAGCATTCAGGACGGCCTGATCTGAGAGCAGCGGTGCAGTGGGACGGGAGGAAAAGCAGATTTCAGCTTCAACTCAATTTACGCACCCTCCAGGAAAAATGACCTCAGTCTGTTTTTAAGGTGTGGCCGTTCAAAAAACAACACATTCACACACAAAACGAGCAGCAAGATGAGGAGGAGAGAATACAAAACAAATTCAAATGACTAATAGAATATAAAGCTTTGCCAAATGAGGTTTAAATATTTGTGGCAGATTATCACATTACCTTGAGGAGCTGGAATCTTGGTTACACTTTCGGCTTTACTAGCATTAACTAAATCACAACAACATGAATAGCTTCATAAGAGAAAGTAATGGATTACAAAGAAAAATATCAACTTGAGCAAGGCTGATTAAATATGTGTGTTCTGAGCAAAGCTGGACGAAGAAACAGATCATACTTGTTAGTTTATGTGAATGCACTGTGCAATGTTTAGGTTGTGAGAGCAACAACACAGCAGGGAAGGTTCTGGATACCAGTCTTTAGGCCGGATCTTGTGACACTGTTGCAGAACATCTCAACATCCCAACATTATGTAGAGCAGGTTTCCATTGTGGGCTCTCAGAATGATTTCAACAAGAGATATTTAAAACAAAACTTGTGGATTCTTAATCATCTTGTGTAAAGCATTTAAGTTGCTCCAACCAATGTATCCAAAAAAGTTTGATAATGAGTAATGGAATATCTTTGCAACAATGTAGTAATTAGTTTGTAGGGAAAACGAAACAGAATTTGAGTTTATATTTTAGATCGCTTGATGGAACAGAGTTTCAGCGGCTGTGTCCTAGATTGTGACAGAACAACCAAACTTTGTTTAGTTGGAAAAACACCTTTTGCATGTATGAAAATGTGAGAGGATTTTTCCAAAACTTATGGAAATGTGTTGCCTGTCTAGGCTGGGCAGGGATCTGCAAGACAGGAGACATGTCTGTACTGCACTGGTTACAAGTTACAGCATAGAGTCACCAGGTTAAACCTAGTAAATGCTTATACCCTAAAGGCAAAATGTGTACTCCCTCTGTGTTTTCCATACAAAAACCCTTATTATGAGGCTGGACAGGCTCAACATAAGGTTCAAGTAAAGAGGGTTGAGAAAAAAAACAGCAGGCAGGCATCTCACGAGAGACTTTACACAAGACTTCACGCACACGGAGACATACATCACATGACAGCAGGACACAGTGAACCAGACATGTCTGTGCGATGTGTTATCACTCTGTGTGTGTACGGGTTGCAACTTGAAAGCATATTTCCACAAGAAAATGGTTTACATCCTTCAACACTTCCTGTCTGCCTCACCTTGCTAAATTACAGATATGCATATCTTCCTACTCTACTTTTACAGCTCTGTGGTGATGGAAGACTGTCCGGCTCAACGCACACGATCTTCAGGAATATTGACTTTGTGTTACTTGACACTGACGGCTGATTGTTTCATCTAATCTTGTATATATTTTTGAGTCACTCTGGATGACAGAACAAATTACTACATGTGTGTGTACAAAGCTTGACAGTTATGATTATGCCTTCTCACTCACTGAACATGTTTTGCTCCGAGGATAGAAAAGGTGTGAAGAGAGGGTCTCTTTCAAGGCCACAGTGCTCACAGATTGTTTATGACGGACATTCTTGGTGAAAAATAACTTGACTGCAACCCCAATATGTAGTTGAGGTGTAGAAAGTAACAAGATTGTACACACACGTGTTTATATAATACTGAGAAAACAAAAAGAAGTGTAATTTTACTCTGGGGTTCGGCATTTAGCCAAAATAAACTGTAAAACAAAATGAAGTTGTTAGTATACTGAATAAATCATCAATGCCATGATAGCTATTTGGTGTTTAATGTTACTGTGGACAATGTTTCAAATAAAATGCCAAGATGACACAAAAATAACTGAAAGTATATGGCTTTACCAAAAACGTGCATGTTAAAGCTGAGTGCATATAATATGGATAGTATCAAAATTACTCTGTTGGTATCGATTTCACAGTTATTGGTACTGCTGTTGAACCTTAATAAACCATCCCCTGCAGCTCTATCCATGAACACTATATCACAATATCTATTGATGTCACAAGACATGCTGTCTGTCAACAATACACTCAGCAGAACTGACACAGGAAGTGTGTGGAGTTGTGTAAAACAGAGAAAGAACGAAATTGTGAAATAGGAAACAGAGTGTATGCCTGTCTAGTACTCCCCGACTTTCTGAATGGGTTTCTTTCTTCAGTAGAAATAAAGACGAGCAGGGAGAATAGCAACAGGAAAACCACCTGCTCCTCTGCTTTGCATGGACATGGACATGGACACACACACACGGACACACACACACGGACACACACACACACACACGGACACACACACACACGGACACACACACACACAGACAGAGAGAAAGAGACAGGTAGAGGCGGGTGGAGAAACGTGCAGACAAGGATCAAGAGATAGTCTGAGTTGGAGACAGAAAAACTGAGACAAAAGGAAAAGACACACGTCCACAACCGTGTTTACATACCTTGAAAGCACACAACAATTATGGAAGAGTAAATACCCGTATTCATGCGTGTCACAAGGCGCTTATTACGAGCGGAAGTGCACGACAGTTTTCTTTGTAGACAGCTAAACTACAACTCTGGAACTGAAACCATTAGTTAGCGAAGCGGTATAATTTTATGAACAGCTGAACCTAAACATTTTCAACAAATACTATCGATAATAGTGAGTTTAGGTTCTCTTATTGTGGACAGTAGTAGCCAGTTGAACCTTTGAACTGGCGGATATGTGCATAACGTTACAGGAACCATGTCAACAATAGAGTACAATAAAAAAAAAACTGAACAGGAAGTGGTCTTCAAGCTAACGTTGCTAACTGCACCGTGCAATCAAATAGCAGCAAAACAAAACATTTCAGGACAGGTTGATTTAGTTGCAAGCAACGACGCGGATAATTTAACTGAAATGATGAGAAGCTATAATTCACGCATGCGCAGGAGTACAAAGGCAAGGCACTTTATGACAGTCAGCAGCGGAAATGTGGCATGAAATCGCCTTTGATAGCGAAATAGAACTGCGGTTTAGTGTTAGAGAGGCAACGGGAGGTTAGGAGGGTTCAATAAACGCGACTCTTACCGAAACACAAGGGCTGGAGCTGGTGCTGGGGGTCGGTGATCGCTGCACGGTAACCAGCGCCATTCAGCGACCGGGAAGCCGACACCTGAGATGAAGCGACGGCGGAGAGACGAGCATAGTTGATCTGAGAAGCAGAAACCCCAGCTGAACACGGGTTGTCGGTCTTCTCTGGTTTTTCTCCGCTCTTTCTCTCTAACCGCGGACTGTTTGACTACTCCCCGGCTGTTTCCTCTGTCAGCGCCTACTGCGCATGCGCAACTCTCCTTAGTTTGTCAATCCCAATTAACCGTTTGTGTCCCGGACGTAAACAAAGAGGAGCGATGTGTCAGTCAAACAATAAATCCTGCCAGCATCATTGAGTGGCGAAATATGTTAAAAATGAGCAGACGTGAGAGAAGAACTGAGATATTGTACTTGACTAAAAGTAGAAGTACCAGAGTGTAGGAATACTATGTTACAACTACAAGTAAAAGTCCTGCATTCACAATGTTAGTAAAATTAGATTATAGTACATTATATTTCACATCATTAATCAAAACTTGCAAAGTAACTAAATATATTAAATAAATGTAGTGAAGTAAAAGTACACAATTTACCTCTGAATTGTACAGGAGTAGAAGTAAAAAGTAAACAAAAATGGAAATACTCAAGTAAAGTAATAGTTCCTCAAATGTACTTAAGTACAAGAGGAAATGTGTACAAATGTACTTGAGTAAACCACAACACCGGTCAAACAATAAATCCTGCCCGTAAAAGTATTATCATCAAAATGTTCTTAAAGTTTAACAAGTAAAAGTAATCATTGTGCAGAAAATAGCATTTATATTATTCATGTCACATTTCGAGATAATATTGTTGCATCAAGTAGCATTTTACTGGGTCAGACTAAAGAAGTTCTGATGGACTTTTTGTAAAATATTTAAATAATTTGACTCTTTTGTGATTTAAAGAATTAGTCCAAGCGGCAAACATCAGATGATATTTTATGAGCACTGAGCCTGCCTGTCTAAACCTGAAGTGTTCATTCTTTACTGCCTCGAGGAACAGATCAGGGATAGCAACAATCATAGCCTGCCACAAAACCACACACTCAAAATGTGAAGTGTGTTTGCTATCATCACGTTACACAACCCAGATCTCAATGTTTGCAGGTAGGCTATGTGCAGATGCACTATAATTCCTCATGTGTTACAGCTGGTGGTAAAACATGATTTATCTCCCTTTTTCTACTTCACGTAAACAACAGTATCAGCCTGAATTGCCAAAAAAGACAGATGTTGGCAGTGATTCAGAACTCTTGAGCCATGCTTAAACATGACCATATAACTCAAAACATGTACTGTTTAGATTTGTTGTCTTCAGCAGTGTTATATGTATCATTAAACAAAAATGGGAAGAATGAGCCTATTAGTTGTGCAGAATTAAAAAGGTGGTTATTCAGGCCCTTTACAATTTCCCCTTAACTTTGCCATTTATGTTTTTTATCCATAACACAACAATTACATGTTATTACCACTTCATCTATTCACCCATCAGGCAGTTTTGGCCATTTGGTGTGTACCAAAGGGATTAGCAGTGAGGCCAGAGATGAGATGAGATGGAGATTACGACAGAGATAATTGTGTTTGGATTTAGAGTCACTCATGGAAAGCAGTGGGAATTCAAAGCTGCAGCTTTAATCACAGGTGAGCCACATGCTCTCTGGGCTGATTTAAGAGAATGACTTGCGGGTTAAGCACAAAGCAGCTGACAGCATTAACAAAAGTACAAATTACATGAACAATTATTCGAAATGTTTGCAGTTATTATGTTCCAATGAGAATAAAATACTCACTTACAGATTTGGAAACCAGATCTAATTCAATATTGCAGCAAAGAATTATAGGCAAAATCAACTAAATATTATCCTAGAATATTTGTTTTGAAATGGATATTTATTTGAGTTGTGCAAATGTTCTCAATGGACAAAAGCACTCCAAAAAGAGAGCAATGTTTTCACACACAGAATATAAAAAACAATTGAACTAAGTTCACTTTAGCTTCTCTGCATGTGATCACGACAGTTTTCTCTGTATGTAGACCCGAGCTTTATCCCAAATAAATATGATTTTGAAAGAGACTGATCAATGATTGGTAGCTATAATTTGAAGCAATAACGCCATCTGTTGGCATTAAAATAACCATACATATCATTGTAATGTGTTTTTCGTTGGCACAGTGATATGTGTTATGGTTTTAATATCACGGTATATTAAATATATTCTCATATTGTACAAATCACAGATAAAAGATCATTCATATTTTTTCCATCAATCTTGCTTCAATCTATAGATGTTTTGCACATTCAAGATTTGACGAAAACATAATCGAAGCAATTACTGAATATAAATGTATACATACAAATATCGGTAATGTATACGGTAGCTACATCAAAATCAAATCATAGCAAAAGTTAACATGATTGACTGATCTAAAATATTGTGTCGAATCTGTCGTACCCGTTCACAGTCAGCAGAGCAAGATGGCGTTCCCTACAAAACAGTGAGTAAATACCAAGCTAACTTGATTAGCTACTGTGTGATTAACATTAAGAGACGAGTGGTTCACTTTATCAGGGTTGTAGATATAGTTTTGATAAAGAGCTTTAATTTATGTAGCAGCTCTAGGTGTACAGTGGAGGATTATTGATGAAAACAGTGGTTTGTCCCCTGCTGCTCCTGAAGCTAGTTACCGATATGCTAACGTTATGCTAACCTCGCTAATAATGCAGCCACGCCAGTATAAAGAGCTGATAAAATATGGTTTATGCCGAACCAATTCAAAAACTGTCAAGAAGAGTTTCATAGCTAACATAATTAAAACTATGAGACTCCGCATATGTTATAGTCTAGTCGTGTTACCGTATGTTTGCATAAAGTCACCTGTCTCTTAAACAGGACAAGCAGTCCTCATTATATTTATAATGGATGCCACATTTGAGAATAATAAATGCATCTATAATATTATTGTATTGTGTGTTCATCACTTTAATCTTTTAACTAGTAAAGGTGGAGCTCCTTTTCAAAACGTTCTACACTGCTGCATAGTTTAATCCCTAATAAAAACGGAATCTGCAAAGTAACTAACTCTGAGGTGCAGTAAAAATAACAATATTTAGAACAATTATAATCCTAGGTATGCAGTGTAGCAGTAATGGAAATACAACTTGCATGTGGAATAAATGTACGAATAACTTTGGTATGAAAGGGTTTAAAAAGCTTTGTTTCCTGATACAGGTATGGACTCGTCTTGTCACAGAGGAAAGGATTGTCAAAGACTGTGCAGAAACACTCAGTGTTCGAGGATGACTCCGATGATGAGGTAGATACACCTTTGCATTTTTATAAGCAGGACAATAGAAATGTATACAAAAATAAAAACATATGTATCCGAATATACTAAATATGTTTTGTTCCCTAGACCACTGTTGGTGAGAGTCTTCAGAAAGAAGCTGTCAAAAAGAAAATGATGAAGCAGGTGAAAGGATGAATTTCCAAGTTTGATGTGATTTTTCAACAAACTGTTATTCCCTTGTTGTGATTTACATTTCCCTGTTCTTTTTCTCTCCCTCTCTGTCCAAAGACACGTTTGGAGATGCATAAAGCCCTGGAAGAGGACAGCACTGTATATGACTACGATGCTGTGTACGATGACATTCAAAAACAGAGAATTGACAACAAAAAAAAAATGTTGGGAGGTGTTGACAAAAAGGTAATTTCATTTATCTTCAACACTTTTTACAGCTGCATTTGTCAAGTCTGAGATTTCTGATGTATTGGTCAGAAAGACAGCCCAGCATGCACTTTGCTAAAACAATTGTGACACCTACTGGTGAATAAAAAAGCCAAAATGTGAACTTAAAGGTAGGGTGGGTAATTCACTTCAGAAACACTTTTTGTTATATTCCATTGAATGCTCTTAAAGGTGGGGTAGGTAAGTTTGAGAAACCGGCTCGAGATGCCCTTTTTGTTATATTCCATGGAATGCTCTCAACATCCCGATAGCAATGAATATCTTAAGTGCTTTGACAAAAAATCCATAAAAAAATGTCATCTGTGGAAGCAGTACTGTAAAAAGCACGACCAATCATTTTAGCCGGCCTGGCTAAAATAACTGGATGGCCTACCTGCCTGTCAGCCTTCCATCTGTGCACAAACTTATCTCGTGCCCTCATTGGTCATGTGCGCGTTCGTGTGTGTTGGAGGAGGGGCTCTTTAAGGAAGAGGCAGATTTGTTCCGGCTGTGTATTTTCAAATTCTAGCGCACTCGAGCCGGTTTCTCCAAAATTACCTACCCCAACTTTAACATCCCGATAGCAATGAATACATTAAATGATTGACAATAAATACATTAAAAAAATTCCCCCTGTGGACGCCGTGGCACTGTAAAAAGCTCGACCAATTTTTCTAGCTGGCCCGGCTACAATGATTGGATGGCCTACCTGCCTGTCAGCCTTCCATCTCGTGCACAAACTTATCTCGTGCCGTCATTGGTCATGTTCGTGTGTGTTGGAGGAGGGGCTCTGTAAGGAAGTCTGAAGGAAGGGGCAGATTTCTTTCGGCTGCATACTTTCATATTCTAGCGCACTCGAGCTTGTTTCTCCATTGTTCCCTACCCTACCTTTAACCTTCTTCCTGAACATCAACAACTTTGCCTGTGTGTCTTTTTATTACAGCCAAAATACATCCACCAGTTATTGAGAGCAGTCGAGGACCGAAAGAAAGAACAAGAACGAAGGGACGAGCGGAAGATCCAGAAGGAAAGAGAGGCAGAGGGAGAAGAGTTTGCTGATAAAGACGCTTACGTTACATCCGCCTACAAGCAAAAACTGCTGGAGCAGAAGGAGGAGCTGGAGAAAGAGAAGAGAGTGGCGGCGATGGAAGGTTAGACTGATCCGTCATTACTGTTTAGTGGATGCAGGCAGAGAAGATTTAGTTTCAAAACAACATCAGCATGTGTGTTAAATTGGATTTGCCCATAGCAACATTTTGTTATGTGGATATTGTAAAAAGATTTGTGCTGCCAAAAAAACGATCTCCTACTTTAGAGCACAAGAACACAACTAAAACAGGATTAAACCGTTGTTGAAAAGAGGCCACTTTTAGGAACAACTTAAATAATCTGTTGAATTATTTTTGTTTGTTTAGCGGCTTTGGACGTGAAGAAACAAAAAGACCTGAGCGGCTTCTACCGGCACCTGCTGAATCAGACAGTAGGAGAAGAGGCGATACCTGATCGCTCGGAAATCAAGTCAGTCATTAATCCACATTATTTGATCCTTCATAAACACGACAAGCACACACATTATTTAAAAAGAAAATATCTGAACATTTATTTGTATCTCTCTGTACTTCCCCAGAACTGAAAACTCCAAGGTTTCAAAAGACACGGAGAGGATGTCACCTGTTCCCTCATCTACATCCCATGACAATATCCCAAGTTCCTGCAGCGACAGTGAGGAGGGACATGAGCAGAAAGCTGGGTTTAGCAAGCCGGGGGCTGGCCTCGCACACTCAAAACGTCAATACAGACAGAGGTCACCTTCATCGGGGAGCGCAGAGGAGAAGGAGAGAGAGAAGGAAAAAGCAAGACATAAGAAGGGCCACAGAGATCAAGACAGAGACCGAGCACGGGACAGAGACAGAAACAGAGACAGAGACAGGGGAAGAGAAAGGGATGACAGGCATGGAGGAAGAAGAGACGACAGGGACGGAAGGAGAGACAGAGACAGAGGCCGAGATGATGACAGAAGCAGAGGAAAGGATACAGAGAGGGAAGACAGGCACAGGAAGAGGGATAGGAGCCCTAGGGAGAGAGAGAGGGATAGGAATGGGGAAAGAGAGATGAAGAGGAATCCAGATGAAGACAAGCGAAAGGACAAAGTTCAGGAAGAAGAGAAGGAGGGAAAGAAGGGACCAGAAAAGGAGAAAGAAGTGAAGAGGGAAGAAAAAGATCCTGAAGAGAAGGAAGCAGAAAAGGAGAAAGAAGTGAAGAGGGTAGAAAAAGATCCTGAAGAGAAGGAAGCAGTCAGAGAGGACACAGGGGAAAAAGACGACGACCAGGAAGGTGAGGGGAAAGAGGAAACCACGGAGGAGAAAGGAAACAAGTTTGCAAAGCGCAGCACGGATCAGGCTGTGAGTACGGCCAGAGAGAGATACCTGGCCAGACAGATGGAACGCTCAGCCTGTAAGACGTACATCGAGAAGGAGGAGGATTGATGGCTGTGCAAATCAACTCTATCTCAATAACTAGGGTGAGGCTTATGAAATGTCATTTATTTCTCAACAAATCAAATGAAAAGATCAAAACCTACATAACTTAGTTTCCTCTTTTGCCCTGTTTACCAAAAACAGATTTTCTTTTCAAGGCTCAATGATTTCCTAATGTTATTGGTTACTGTAGTAGAGCTGCAAAGATAAGTCAACTTATCCATAAGTCCATCAACAGAAAGATCATTGACTACTATTTTGAGAATCAATTAATCATAAAGGAGTTTTTCATATAAAAATGTCAGGAAAAAACTGTTTTGATTTTCTAAGATGTGGAGATTTCTTGTATTTCTCTGTTTTTAAATAATATTAAATAGCTTGTTTTTGGGTGTTGGACCGACATACAGTAAGACATTTAAAGACATTCCCTTTGACTTTAAGAGAATCGGAAGGACTTTTTTTTGACAGTTTCCTGACATTTTTTGTAGAACAAAGGATTATTTGATTAATTTAGAAAATGATCGATATATATATAAAGACAATTATTATTAGTTGCAGCCCTACATTGTTGGCAAATGTTCCTCAAACGTGAGTAAAAAGGGCATTTGATGAGAACTATTTGCAATACATTTGGTATACTATTGGGTATTAACAGCACTTAAAATGAGTAGCACATTTTTGCTTATTGATGTAAAAGAAGCTTTGGATAAGAATAGAAGTAGCTGTGACAATATGAAGTTATGACAGGCTTTGGCTATGCATAATTGTTAGTAGGATCGATTTGAGTGTTTCATTGGATTTGTTGACGATTTCTTTTTTTGATATTGCCTCCACTACGCTGCAGAGGGTTGATTCAAACAGCTGAGTGTTGATGGCCTCTAGTGACGAGAGAGAAAGAGAGAACTGGACAGTAATATCTTTCTTTCTTTGGGACTTACATCTGTGGAGTTCTGATTTATAATTGTGAAATAAGGACACTGACTTGTAAGTATGAGTTTTGACGGAGAGCCCCTCGTAACATAACACAGGAATGAGGAGAATGTACATAAGAAACATTATAATGTGGAGGAAATGTAGAACAACATGTGAGCCACTGGTTTGAACACTTGTTGAGTTTTTGTATCTTTCCAATGTAGTCGGTGATGAGTTAATAAAATGATTTCTGGTCCACCTTCTTCTGTCGCCTTTATTTGTATTGCACGGTTACAGTTTGGCGTTCAAATGTGATCACAAATTCAGATTTCAGCTCATGATTCAGGAGGCAACAATGTTTATTTCACAATTTGATCAGAGAAACATGTTGCAGCTCTACAGGTTTTGCACAGGAAGACATTTATTCTCTTAAAGCAGTGTTTGCTTGTAGGAATCCTCTCTCGTGTCTTCTGTGTACTCTTGAGTCTAGTTGTACATGGAGAACTCGGTCCACTGAAACAGAAGAAAGGCAGTTTCTAGAAATGTTAGTATCTTTAATCGTTATCCTTAATACATTACTTGTATCTGTACATAGTTATCCACAAACTACAGTGGTGGAACTATTGACTCAGGAACTGTACTGAGCTTTTTCCCTTTTATGCTGCTTTAATATACTAAAACACTTTATTTAAAATATTTACTTGTTACTCCTTAACATCTTTATGTCATTATTTATGCTTTTCTTTTTGTGCTTTGATGCCTTGAGAAAGAAATATAATAAATGGCATTAAGTGGAAACAGACTTGCCTCCTCCCAAGAAAATTTGATAACTCCATCTGTTGATTTGTCCCTGAAGGTACCTGTAAAGATGATCAGACATACATACGATTGAAACACATTTTAATATAATAATAATTCATTACATTTTTATTCGAGCGCTTTTCCAGGAGCTCAAAGCGCTTTCCACGACATATTACACATATTAGACATGTAACAGTTATTACTGTGGACAATACCCACAGAAGCAAATTAGGGTGAAGTGTCTTGCCCAAGGACACAACGGCCTGACACAGTGGCAGCCGAGGCGGGTTTCGAAAAGATGTTCCCCAACGCCCCTTGATCTAATGATCAACGTTCTAACCCACTGTGCCAAAACCAACCCAAATATATAATATTCTATAGAATAATATAGAGAAATATCCTATAAGATATGATACTGTGCACACATTTGTCATAAAGCGGTGTGCTGTTCAGTTTGCAGCATTTAAACTTAGTGCCCGCTTCATTCTGAACAAATCAAATGTATCAAAACTGTTAACAATGATTAGATTGGTTGTTGCCATCTCACTCACTTGTTGTTTTGCCCAGGCGTAACATGAGTGAGATGAAGCCCTCCATGGTGGTGGCTTCAAAGACTGAGTAACGGAGGGTCATCAGCCTCACCAGACCACTGTTAAGGTTAATCTCTGGTTCTGAGACAAGTAAAGAAGGACAAGTACTGCTGTTAATGTCCGGAATATGAAGTCAGTTTCCCTGTTTTGTGTCGGTGGAAGCTTATTAACATGTTTTAATAGTATTTAAATTGGAAACTAGTGTTACCTGCAGCCTTTATTGCCACGTTGAGCTCTCTGTCAGTCAGGGACCCATTCTTATTCACATCTGCACGATGAAAGTGTTGCTGCAAGAACAATGTTTAATTTAATTAGAACCTTAAACATGCATGTTAGGTTTATTGAAATAAGTTGAGTCTACTATTTTGAAAGAATAATCTTGGGGAAATGATGAATATAACATTATACATTCCAAGTATATTGATTCTGATTGATAAAGATGAGGTTCAATTAGTCTGTTTAGTGCCCATTTCTGCTGCATTACCTTGTATTCATTTATTTTCTTCCAGAGAGATGTGAACTCGACGAGGGTCATTGTCATTTTTTTGTCGACCTTTGCACGTTAAGGAAGTCTCATCATAAACGGATGACAGATGACATTTAAAAAATTGGTGCTTATATATCGGTATTTAAATCTTGACTTTCTAGTGTTGTGATTTACAAGATAAACATGTTTTTCTTTAAAGGATACATCAAACATAGCGATCATGCTACTGCAGGTATCATAACCAAAGCCATTCCAGGTGCCTGTGAATGACAGACACACTCAAAGTAACAGGTCTGAAGAATCTGTGATGCACAAGAAATGAATTAGGATTTTGAATGTTTTTCAATGCACATGTGATAGCAACTCACCATGCGGGAAGTTGTCATTCAGGAGCATCCTGAGCTGCCTGTTCTTCAGCTCACCAAACTAAGATGAAAAAAGTATGATTGTTTGAGATCAGAGAAGCTTTGAATGGACAAGCGGGTGGGACGTGTGAGAAAAATGACCCACCTGATCAGCGTATCGGTTGAAGAGATCACGGAGCGCCTTGTTGTCAGAGGTTTCCTCCTCAGGCTTTTTGTTGTCGGTTGGTACCTAAAGACGAATTAATGAATCAGACAACAAATCGGCAAACTAAACTTGCCCTCTCTGACTCGCAGCTAAAGTATTCACTATTTATTTTTGTTTCTTACCTCAGGAAGAACTAGGCCCCCCCCCTCCTCCTTCTTCTCGTCCTCGTGGTCATGCTCGTCCTCATCATCATCATCTTCATCATGGGGACTGGATGCATAGGAGAATATGTTAATACAAATCTATAATAATAAAATGTTTCGAAAATAAATGTTTGACTTTTGACTCTAAAGTTGTTTGAAGTACTAATTTAGTATCAGATATCAGCTACTTCTACACACATTTCTGTGTGGGTTAGTAAAATAATAGCCTCTAAATAAGTAGAAAGTTAACTTATCCTCAGCTTACTATATTCTCAAATTACCCCTAAATATACCCCATGGATGTGACTTGAGCATCACCATGTCATATGCACGGTGTATTGCTTTCAATCATTTCAGCAAAGAATGGGTCAGATATTTAAATGAGCAGTTCTTGCTTTGGTATAAAGGTCTCCTGAAATATGAGCAAGTCCTTACGTGATCTGAGCATCGGTCTTGGAGAAGATGGTTAGAATGAAGTCTGCGCTCTGGTAAGGATCCCTGGTGCTGGGGACGATCAAATACTCTCCAGGCTCCATGCTGTGCATCTCAACCAGCTCCCTTGCATAGGTGTACATCTGTGTATCCTTCTGTCTTTGCAATTTGTAAAGTTGGTTGATACTCAGGCGGCCCGATGTTGTCTGGGAAGAATATAAACCTTATTTATTTGTATAAAACTCCTAACTAAAGGTTATTTAAATGTGGAAATTAGCTTTTAGTGCACAGGCAAAGTGTGATATTTGTTCTTACCCCTGGTGGAATCTGTTGGATGTGAAAAGGGAGGAAAGATGCAAGTTTTGAAATGAGTCATAAATGCAGAATACTACTTAATCATTATTTCATATTTAAGAAACCAAAAAAAACAGGATGCAAACCTTAAAGACGCTGATCCCAATTGGGTAATTTGATTGCCTTTTGCGATTCTCCTGCCTAGGTTTCTGCATCAGAGTAAGGACGATGTTTTTGTCTTCCTTCTCTGACTTGTCAATGATATTCACCTTCATGCGATACTGAGGGTTTGTTTCAAAGGAACCTACGGGCGATGAAAAATGTCACATGACACTCCAGAGACAGTGTGGTGGTTTTTTGTACTTGCGCAAAGGAAAAAAATCAGATCTCACGGTTAGACAAGCTGCCGCCTGCAGATCTCCCAGCTGTCCATTTGCCATCGTAAGTCTGGCTTTGCCACTGGCAGTTGACGTCGCCATCGATAAAGTTGGGGTTCTCACAGCAGATGAACAACTCGGAGAAATGACGACAGAAGTCCTCTACATCCATCCTGGAAAGAGAAAGATATGCAAAAGAAAAGGCCAGATGTAAACCATTGGGAGTCATAAACAAAACAAAAATGGCAGTCTATCCAACTAAAGGACTGAAACGACTTTATTGCCTTTATTTCTACTGTGTGTTTATCTTCATCAATAAAGTACATGTTGTCCTTGATGATTCATTGTCAGGCTTCACTATATAGAGACCTTCTGAAGTGTTTGACCACTAGTGGCCCTGAGCAGTTTTTTTATGACCAGGAAAGCACATGGTTCTGCATTATTAGTGTACAGGTGGTAACAAATTAAAAAGGTTTGAAAACTCCATTGATATGGCAAATTTACCAGAACTCTCCATCGTCGCGGTCCTCACACTTTGCCCGATCATTTGGGCTAACTCTTTGCCACATGTCGGACCTGAGAAATACAAAGTCATTAGTTGTAGTTCAGTGTATAGACTATATGTGTTGCTTTAAGATGTACATATGTATGATTAATGAACGTACTTGTCACTCCAGTTTCCGGTCCACTCTTTTCTGCCCCACGGGTTGAAGAGTCGCACCAGCCTCACTTTGGAGCCGCGATAGTAAATCTTAATGGGAAATTAGAAATTGACACAATCAGAACAAAACATTGCAGGCAACCCCAAAAACTTTTATTTTAAAATATTCTCAATGTTCACCTTACCTCAGTGACTGCTGTGACAGAATAGGCATGTGCATCAACAATACCAGAGCTGGATACAGTGTTCACCAACACACCCTGAAAGAGAAAAACAAGTTAAATCACAACAGTGACCTGAATGTTTATTGCCTCCCCACCCCTTCTCTGCCCTAAAGCGATGAGTTGTTACCCCTTTCTGGGGTGTTCCGCAGCAGATCATGGAGTTGCAGCTGCTGGCGTTGGACAGTGAGCTCCACAGCTCGTCATCATGGCCTGCAGAGTGGACTTCCTGGAGTTTGTAATCCATGTTCACGCCTCCACAGAAATCCTTGCAGGCCTCTGATGGCAAACCATAATTCATGTCTGTGTACGATCCGCACACCCTGAGGGAGACATAAAAAAAGATGTCTATAATCCATGGCAAGATTAGGGGACACGAAAGGTCTATGAAAGGGATAAGGTATGAAAGGTAACTTCACCACTTGATTACTTTTTCATCTTTTACACACTTTCCTAAATTGTATGTTTAAATCGGCCAATAAAGCATTATCTAATTTAATAAGTAATAATATGTAGACACTTCTGAACACTGATAAAGCCAGGTTAAAAATGTTTGTTTCATTGACATAATATTCCAAATCTTTTAGAGAGGGAATTTAGGATATAGAGTTTATTGTGTACTATACTATACTATATATATATATAGATATATATATATCTATATATATATATAGATATATAGATATACTTACTATAATATAAAAATAGTGTCAACAGCTATTTGATCTGTTTTTACATTTTCACCATCTTAAAAATTAAATGTTATGTAAATCTGACTATAAGTGATAAATGTAAAAGCTTTAGGACACAGAAAGGAATGCAGCGTGAATGTATGGTGTATGTAAGTCGTACTAAAGCGGAGAAAAATATGCTATTAAATAAAAATGTCTTGTATATCTATTCCAGCGATAGAAGTTGGATGAGAGGTTTAAAAAATATTTTTTTAAATATGTATTGAACTAATAGATATCACCATTAGACTTTCTGAGTTTCTTTAATTAAGACACGTGTTTGCCTGTAGTGTGTTGCCTCCATTGTGCTAAGGTAGTATTTCATGTGTTGTAAGAGGGTTTCATACTTGGCATAAGCTTTCTCCATCAGAGGAGCCCAGAACTCATTTTCCTTTTTGGACTTCACAGACAGCAGCTGATTGTTCATTACTGGCAGGTAGTCATCAATGACAACATCCACCCATTTGCCAAACCTCCAGAACTGACACAGAAAGGACGAGTAAAAGAGGACAAGTTAGCTGATGACTAGTTATGAAAACATTGTTTAAAGACGCTTACAGAAAAGTATTCCTTACCCTGAAGTGAAATATCCCTGCATGGTTGTTGAAGTTCTGATCCATAGGCACGACTTGCACCATCAGGGCTTTGCGGAAGGTCAGTGAGGAAATCGCAGCCAGAAACCAGCAGTTACCTGGTGAATGAACAAATTAAGCGAAATGTTTTCCTTAACAAGGTTTTTCTCAAAGATTCAAATATGTTATTGTCATATGCACAAAGCTACAGTATAGAAATGGCAATACAAATCTTATGACCTGAGCTCCTTCAACAATCCAATATATATAATAAAATACAAAAAATAAAAAGTAGCTCAAAAAGTCTATATACATAGTAAATAGGTATTCTTTTTGTGTTGTCTTCTTGCTCACCTACAGCGCCTTGACCAAAGTCAAAGCGTGTGGCTCCTTTGGTACAGAAAATAGCTTCATTGGGGTTGTTTTGAAGTTTCAGGATTTCCTGGACACAACAAAGAGGAAGTGAATCAGATAAGAGCTAGCATGTAAGAAAACCATTTGCATAAGAAAAACCTTAAATATGTGTACTATATGATATAATATATTTTAAAGTATTTTACTGCTGGTCGAAGCCATTTCACTTGGGCTTCCTGCCGACTGCTGAGATTCGGCAGATCTCCCAGAGAGCTGCTGTCAGGTGGGAAGGTGCGGTCCACAAACTGCCGGCCTCTGCGGAGGTGGTTATCTTTCAGCTGCGCAAAGTCTTGGTTCTTGAACTTGGCAGGGTTGGAAGGACTTCCCTCGCTGCCTTCTTGGAAGCGCAGGTTGATGATAGAGGTGCATGATCCAGATCCAGGCATGTTGACAAGAGGCTTCAGAAAGACACACAAAAAAAAGACAAAATAAGAGAATTGCTAGTCTTGTTTGAAATGACAAACTGTGTTGTGTTTAAAGATGGTTGGAGATAGTTACCTGTGAGATGGCTGTAACCGACCGCTGCTTCTTTCAAGATGAGAGACTTGGAGGTTCCAGGTCTGGTTTCTGCAGCAGAATGAACTTCTCTTATATTCTCTGTGTATTGCCCAAGGCTACAACCAGACCTGCCTCCCAGAATGTATAGCATGTAGAGAAAAGCCCAAATGACAGGGGGCTGGGAGGCTTGTGGCAGAAAAAAAACTGGTTATCTTGTCAACATCTCAAAGGAAATATCACCTGACACATTCTCTTCCTGTTGCATGTGTTCTTTCTCTTATTTCC
>NC_136907.1:12716039-12813539 GCF_949606895.1 Notothenia rossii
AAAGTAATGTTGGAGATTTGGAGGATGTTGAAAACCAACCTCGTCTCCGCGTGTCGTTTGATAAGCTGGGTGAATTCGTGAAAAGGAAGGGATTAAGAAACACCAGAATACAAGTTAAACAATAATCCTGCTTTAATGATAAACAGTAACGATACAAATACAAAGAAATCACGAAGCACTCTGCAGAGTACTCCGGCTCAGGTTCTACCACCGTGTGAGACAGGTCTCAGGAACGGCCGGTGAAAAACAAGAGCGCGAACCAAAGGAAAACACAGGCTTTCATACTAAAACACAGGAGGAGGTGTGTGCGGGCTTTCCCCAGAGGTCATCTTATTGCAGAGACCAACACATGGCCTGTCGCATCCCAATCAGTGCGACACAGCAGAAGAAACCCGGAAACAAAAAGTCTCATTCAGTTTGACGAAGACCAGACACCTTTTGGTGTCTGGTACGAACTTGCTCTCAACAACAAGTTTCCCTATCTTATTTCACATCTTGTAGCCAGCACACACACATCCCCTGTATGGCCCTTTGTCCCTGTGTCCATCTTCCCCCCTTCAGGTTACCACACACAAGTTAAAAGTATGTTTTAAGATATAGTTGTTATAGTTGGCTAAATATACGTAATACATGTTAATTACTTTCATATCAATAACAACGAGGAACACATTACCTATGCTCTTAAGCAGTATTAGAGATGCTTTTCAATAGTCAAACTTCACACAGGCCTACCTATGGCCCTTCCATTTGTTTGAGCTATTGTTCACATCTTTACTTCAAATAAAAGGTTTCACATTGTATATTTCCAGCTTCCTTTACACATACTGTTATTATTAATACAAAGTAACCAACCACACACATCTATTGAAAACAAGTCGATTCCCCTGATAATTGACATGCTGAAACTCTTCGGAATGTGTTCCCTCCCCCAACTCTCTCGTCCCTGTCATAAAAAACTGCTTCCATTTCATATAGAGTAATGAAAGATGTTTAAGCTAATTTCTCCACAATGTTTGTAGCCATTTAGTACCCACACATGAAAGAATAAGAACAGAGGTATAGTTGACCAGTAATCCTGTAGCACATATATTTTACTGCAATGAAAACACACACACATCTGCTACAAGATTGTGTAGCGCACACCCTTCTTTTACGAGGGAAACATTCCAGAGTTTCGGCACTATCTCCAAATAAGGGTGTCCCATGCTCCCATCTCTTCTCAAAACACAAGGACTTCACCTCAATATATTGGGGGAGGGAAAAGATACTTTGTCCTTCAAATTTAACACACATGAATATACATAAGGTGACATTAAAATGAATATACCAGATTAACTTTCCTGCCATAACACGTTACTTTAATCCTTCAAATAATTCAAATAATCCTTCAGTAACCAACATCTACTCAAACACAGTAAACCCTGGGCTGTCTGGAGGCCTATAGGAATTCCAACATAACAAACACCTTTATGAACATTCCAAAAGCACATGGTCCTGAAATCTGCTTCCCATGCAATTCTGTCAGTCTCACTTAATTACTAGTTGACTTGCTTCAGAGATCATCAATCATTTGTCTGAGAGAACAAGACAACGTGTGAAGTATAGACCAACTGGAATGTTGTTAAAGCAAATAACACCACCATTAAAACCAGAATTTATTTAAATTCATAATTGCAGAAATAAATATCACTTTCAACAATACTTCCATTGCAATCCGTAACATTCATACTCACAAGAGTCAAAACAAACACAAACACATCAAAAGGGCATATTTTAATTTAGTTGTGATAAATGTGTCATCTTCAAAACTATTGTGGTATTTCTTGATATTCTCCAGCAAACGAAGAAAGTCAGAAATATTTATTGTAAGGATGAAAATAAAGACAAAATTACAACTTGAAGTTACTTTTCAGATTGTAAGCAACAAATGCCATTTAATTTTTTGATGTGTATCGATCATTTCATGCTCATTTAACCAGACAGTTAACATATAAATACAAATGTCTCTGCATAAAATCACACCTGCTGCAGGAACATGTAACTGGGCCAGCAAGTCCTGATATAAGACAATAAACCTGTCACCGATAGATACTGTACATGACAGCTTCAATGAAAGTGGTTCAGAATTTGCATATTGTGCTGAAGCACCGTAATCTCAAGTTATGACCATTTACTGTCAAGTATGTTCTTACGCCTAAAGGTTTACTGTAGGCAATTCCTTTCCCGACAGATTGCACTTGAAATCTTGGTAGTGGTTCATAATTTGCATATAGTGGTGCACACAGGAAGCAAAAGCCCCTTTCTTTCAGCAACCCCTCAAGGCTTACCTTACATTTGTTGAGATAGACTGCCTGCCTCTGTAAAGGTGTGTGGCTGATATGTGACTTCAGCCTTTAAGCACATAACTAGAGGAACATTCAATAGCTACCCAAATATAGCAATGCCCATAGGTAGGAGAGGTCCACTCAAGGTCGGAGCACATTAGTGCAAAAAATATGACAGTGAGATCAAAAGACAGTCCAATTCGCCCACCTACATGTTAACAGACCAAGTATAGATTTGTTGGTGCCTTTGTGTTGCTTAATGCCATTACGTGACCTGTTCGCAGGATTAGATTTACATAAAACTAAGTGTCTAAGAAACATGTAAAAACCAGCCCAACACGAGGCTCATCTATGAAAGGACTGCCATGTTTGAAGCAAATATCTGCACTGGTATTTTCATCCCTTAAACCAGTGGTTCCCAACCGGTGTGCCACGGCACACTGGGGTGCCGCGAGCACTGTCCAAGTGTGCCGCAAAAAAACGTATTTTTATGTATTTAATAAACTTCACTTCATATACACTTTATTTTATTACATGTACACTGGAGTTCATAAGCTAATAAAACATATATTGCTCAGATTTACAAATATTAAACAGCTTAAATTCTCATGATTTACGTCAGCCGTCATTGTTTACGGTGTGCAGAGCAGCTTTTTATCCTCGCGCCAAATAATTTCAAGATGGATCGTTACGTAGTGACAATAAATAAAGAAGCACCCCAGCCCTCAACAACACAGGCAGGGATGACAGAACATGATGGCACAGCAGTGCAAAAGAAGTCTAAAATAACATTAATATCAGCCACAAGTTTAAACAGCAGAGCTCAGGATGAACTCGCAGAGCTATCTATGGACCGCTCCCTGAAACTGAAGCACGGGGAACTACGTCTGGATATATTTTGACTGCTTGTGGGACACGAGTATCCATCCCTCTCAGAGAGTGCCATCAAGGTGCTTTTACAGTTTCTAACCTCCTACTTGTGCGAGCTGGCGTTTTCCTCACTCGCATATGTCAAAAACAAGACCCGGACCCGGCTGTCAGTGGAGCAGGACCTCCGCGTTGCGCTGTCCACTATCCCCCCACGCATCAAGAGACTCTGCTCACAAAAGCAGGCACAAGTGTCGCACTAGCACCGTGTAACGGTCTGAGAAATGTTTATGTTTGGATGTTCATTTGTGTGCCTTTCTTATAAATGTATGATTTATGATTTTGTCAATCAGTATTATCTGGATAGCGAAATGCAGAATGTTTCATATTTGGGATGTGGTTGATGAGTCACATGACCACAGTCAGGTCAGAGGGCATTGTTTCATCCCTCCAATTCTATTAAGTTATTATTTAATCTAAGTGATCATAGGCCTGCCTCTTTTGAAATCCAAATGTAAAATAATAACTGTATTGATATGTATTCGTGTTTTTACACAGGTAGGTCTACTATTTTCAGCCAAAACAAAAGAGCCTACTTAGTAGGCCTGTTTATAATATTGAAATCATAGAAATGGTGTTGACATTTTTAGTCTGGTTCTTGTTATTATGTGTGAATACATTATTTGTTCTATAAAATGTTCTATTCAATTAAATACATTTGAAAACCAATTTATGGTGCATTTATGGTTTTTAGTTTAACCTCTGAAGTGGTTTTTAAATCTACAAAAAGTTGGGGTGCCTTGGGGTCGAGAAATATTTTCAGGGGTGCCTTGGTAAAAAAAAAGGTTGGGAACCACTGCCTTAAACATCCAGTGTCCCCACATCATTAGTTTGAATTCAGTTTTACATTTATTTGAATCCCTCAAGCTAGTGTGTAAAATCAGACCAAGACAATTGAGGACAGCCCAGTAACAAAGGTGATAATTTCAACGTTTAGAGGAAGCCGGGGGCAGTCTTCTTTGGCACAACTTGCTGTACATAAAATGAGTTTGATAGTGCTTTTCCTAATGCTCAAAGACACGTTACTATTATGGGTCCAAAGTGCATTTCTCAAAGATGAAAGAGATCGGCAAGTGGTTTTAGTTTAGTACATTATATAAATAAAGTTGTGTTTCGATATTGCTTTGATGTGATGCAGGCCCAACAAAAGACACCACTAGTTCCAGTTATCAGGCAGTTGGGACTTTATTTCAATGGATCAGTGTCTTTTTACAATGTGAAATGTTTTTCGAACAAACAAGTTCTCCTTCTTCAGATCAGTGTCCATGAGTCCCACGATCATCTGAAAGAGAGGACATTTGATAAATGCAAAGAAAAGCAAACGCTGCAGTTGTAACAGCTTAGCACTATAGTTACTACTTTGTCAGCAATCAGCTTCACTCTGTTTATTATCTGTCTGCATTCACCATTTGTCTTAGTACATCCCAGCAAGTCTAGTCAAGCCCTTAAATGATACATGTAATGAGTATAAATTAAGTCAGGGGAATCTATCTTGGATTCTGAACAAACCCAGCAAGGTATGACACATTTCTACATCATATTTCACACAAAGCTTCTCTAAAGGACACTTGACAAACATGCAGAACAGATTGTGTCATGAGCAGATCCTGATCCACTCAACCATCTGCCAGTAATTCCAGTTTTAGATTCATCACAACAGAAGCAGCCAGTGGATCGTTTCGACAGACAATGCAATTTTACCTGCACAAAGTGAGTGTTCTTCTGTCAGCTGGTTTGGTTGGATGCTTAACCAGCACGTCATGACTACAGCACATCTTATGGCAGCTCACAGGCCTTTCGCTATAGAGGGAAATTAGGCTGAATGTCATTAGTCAAGCCTTTTTCAAATCATGTTTTATATCTGCATCATCAATGTTCAGAAAACCGATGATCACCACTAACAATCTGACGGTAATTCCAGCTATTTCAGTTTTAGATTCATCACAACAGAAGCAACTAGTTTGATTTTATGACACACAATGCACTTTTACCTGCACAAAGTGAGTGTTCTTCTGTCAGCTGGTTCAGTTGGAAGTATGCGCAACACTGCGTGACTCGACACAGCTTAGGGCAGCTCAGGCGTTTTTCTACGGAGGGAAATTAGGTTGAAATGTGTTATGCTATTATTCTGTCTTTTTCTGAAACATATGTGCATCATCAAATGTTCAGAAAACCGATCATCACCACTAACAATCTGCCGGTAATTCCAGCTATTTCAGTTTTAGATTCATCACAACAGAAGCAGACAGTTTATGTTTATAAACAACGCAATTTTTACCTGCACAAAACTGATGTTCTTGAGTCCACTGGTTCAGTTGGAAGTATGCATGACTACAGCACATCTAAGGGCAGCTCACAGGCCTTTTCCTAAAGGAAACAAGGTGGAAATGGGTTATGTTATTAATCAGTGATGCAAACAAAGGTATGGTGAAAAAAGAGAGAACTATTCAAAGCAGAAAAAAAACTGCGTAATATACCATCTGACAGGCCTGTGCTTATAATGCTTCAATTAACTGGCTATTCTTTATAATATACTCAGATCAATAGGAGACGGAGATGTTGAGTTATAAATCAAGGGTTTTTATTATTATTTACAGCAGGGGTGGGGAACCTTTTTCCTTTCAATTTTACAACATCCTCCGAGGGCCGTACAAATTATTGAACTCAACCTCTGCTTAAAAAAACTAAAATCACAGCCCATTCATTTGGCCTTTCTTTCATGCTGTGCAAAGAAAAGCAACCTCTTAATCCAGATATCTTAACATGACTTGCGCATGCATGCATGTGCACGGTCTGGCATGACCACCAAAACAGAAAGATATGGACACAAGATGTGTGCCAATGTATTTAGTATCCATGTGAACATGATTTAAGTGGGGGGGACCTAACCTTCTCTAGGTGGGTCCGGGAAGATTTCTTTTTAAATATTGAAGTTAAAAGCATCAATCTGGTGCACTTTGAGAGCAACATGAGGAGATCTATGGGTACATCTTTCAACACCCATTTGAAACAGAACTGTAAGCAGATTTTTCTTTTGGGATATTTTACAAATCACTCCCCTTTTAAACTCTATTCTTGTTATTTTTAACAACTTTTTTGTTACTGTCATATAGTATGTTATACCCGTTTTTCATTTAGTCTCTAATTTCTCATTAATAATTATAATGATCATATCAAGGTGTGCCCTAACCTCACTGAGCTGAGGTTATTTGAGCCTGTCAGGAGAGCTCTCTTCCACCTGGTTGTAGAAAAGCTCTTTAAATTTGTCAGCATAGCTAGCTAACCAGAATCTAATAACAACAGATTCGTTAGCATAGCTAGCTAACCAGATGCTAATAACAACAGATCGCCACTGGGCTTACAACTAAAGACACAGCCACGCAAACACTGGGGCATGTGTACGGCTCCTTATGGGTACTGCAATATTTGAAGAGCTGGAGCGGCGTTCCGGTGCTCTCCGTCTGCACTATCGTCTACACTCCTTTCAGACGAGACATAACCACGTGAAGACACGTTACGCTCGTGTTGTGTTCAAGGAACCTGTCCTTGGCCAGGAAAAACAGGCACTCGCTTGTTTAATTATTTTGCGATCTAGATTTCTTCTTCTTTTTTGAAGTGAGAAGTTCTCCGTCAGTCGAACGGACTAACGGACGGACTAACGGACCCCCACCCAAAACGAAAACTCTTTGGTTCTCCACGAATTACAAAAGTCACCCAAAGCAGCGTTAAAAAAGCGGGAGGCGCCGAAAAGCGACTAATTTGCATCACTGATTAATCTAGTCTGTTTTTCCCCATGAAGTTTCATAACGGCATCATTAATGTTCAGAAAACCGATTATCACCACTAAAAATCTGCCGGTAATTCCAGCTATTTCAGTTTTAGATTCATCACAACAGAAAAAGCAAGTTGTTTTTATGACAGACAATGGACTTTTACCTCCAGTAAAAAAATTGATGTTCTTCGTCAGCTGGTTGGTTGGCAGTATGCGCAGCACTGCATGACTACAGCACATCTTAGGGCAGCTCAGGATCTTTGCTACAGAGGGAAATTAGGTTGAAGGTCATTTAGTCAAGCCTTTTTTTAAATCATGGTTTGTATCGGCGTCATCAATGTTCAGAAAACCGATTATCACCACTAACAATCTGACGGTAATTCCAGCTATTTCAGTTTTAGATTCATCACAACAGAAGCAGCTAGTTTGATTTTATGACACACAATGCACTTTTACCTGCAAAAATTGATGTTCTTCGTCAGCTGGTTGGAAGCATGCGCAGCACTGCATGAGCACATCTTATGGCAGCTCACAGGTTTTTTTCCTACAGAGGAAAACAAGGTTGAAATGAGTTAATGCCATTAATCCAGTTTCCATCAAGTTACATAAATGCATCTTCAATGTTCAGAAAACCGATGATCACCACTAACAATCTGACGGTAATTCCAGCTATTTCAGTTTTAGATTCATCACAACAGAAAAAGCAAGTTGTTTTTATGACACACAATGCACTTTTACCTCCAGTAAAAAAATTGATGTTCTTCGTCAGCTGGTTGGTTGGAAGCATGCGCAGCACTGCATGCCCACAGCACATCCTATGGCAGCTCACAGGTTTTTTCCTAAAGAGGGAAACGATGTTGAAATGAGTTAATGCCATTAATCCAGTCTCCATCAAGTTACATAAATGCATCTTCAATGTTCAGAAAACCGATGATCACCACTAACAATCTGATGGTAATTCCAGCTATTTCAGTTTTAGATTCATCACAACAGAAAAAGCAAGTTTGATTTTATGCCAGACAATGCACTTTTACCTGAACAAAGTGAGTATTCTTCAGTCAACTGGTTTGGTTGGCTGTTTTTGAATCACTGCACGACTTCAGCACATCTTAGGGCAGCTCAGGATCTTTGCTACAGAGGGAAATTAGGTTGAAGGTCATTTAGTCAAGCCTTTTTTTAAATCATGGTTTGTATCGGCGTCAATGTTTAGAAAACCGATGATCACCACTAACAATCTGACGGTAATTCCAGCTATTTCAGTTTTAGATTCATCACAACAGAAGCAGCTAGTTTGATTTTATGACACACAATGCACTTTTACCTGCAAAAATGGATGTTCTTCGTCAGCTGGTTGGTTGGAAGCATGCGCAGCACTGCATGAGCACATCCTATGGCAGCTCACAGGTTTTTTCCTAAAGAGGGAAACGATGTTGAAATGAGTTAATGCCATTAATCCAGTCTCCATCAAGTTACATAAATGCATCTTCAATGTTCAGAAAACCGATGATCACCACTAACAATCTGACGGTAATTCCAGCTATTTCAGTTTTAGATTCATCACAACAGAAAAAGCAAGTTGTTTTTATGACACACAATGCACTTTTACCTCCAGTAAAAAAATTGATGTTCTTCGTCAGCTGGTTGGTTGGAAGCATGCACAGCACTGCATGCCCACAGCACATCCTATGGCAGCACACAGGTTTTTTCCTAAAGAGGGAAACGATGTTGAAATGAGTTAATGCCATTAATCCAGTCTCCATCAAGTTACATAAATGCATCTTCAATGTTCAGAAAACCGATGATCACCACTAACAATCTGACGGTAATTCCAGCTATTTCAGTTTTAGATTCATCACAACAGAAGCAGCCAGGTTTGTTTTTATGACAGACAATGCACTTTTACCTGCACAAAGTGAGTGTTCTTCAGTCAGCTGGTTTGGTTGGCTGTTTTTGAATCACTGCACGACTACAGCATATCTTAGGGCAGCTCAGGAGTTTTGCTACAGAGGGAAATTAGGTTGAATGTCATTAGTCAAGCCTTTTTTTAAATCATGTTTTATATCTGCATCTTCAATGTTCAGAAAACCGATCATCACCACTAACAATCTGACGGTAATTCCAGCTATTTCAGTTTTAGATTCATCACAACAGAAAAAGTCAATTGATTTTATGACAGACAGACAATGGACTTTTACCTCCCAAAAAAAAGGGATGTTCTTCATCAGCTGGTTCAGTTGGAAGCATGGCAGCATTGCATGTCTACAGCACATCTTATGGCAGCTCACAGGTTTTTTCCTACAGAGGAAAACAAGTTTGAAATGAGTTAAATGCCATTAATCCAGTCTCCATCAAGTTACATAAATGCATCTTCAATGTTCAGAAAACCGATCACCACCACTAACAATCTGACGGTAATTCCAGCTATTTCAGTTTTAGATTCATCACAACAGAAGCAGCCAGTTGGTTTTATGATGAATGTATATTCACCTGCAAGGAATGAGTCTGTCCAGTCAGCTGGTTTAGTTGGGAAGATGAGGAACAACCCATGGCATCACAGGCAGCTCCTAATGTTTTCATCTACATAATGGAACAAGGTAGTAATTAGTCAAGTGACATTAAAATCAAATAGGTATTTATGATCAAATGTTCCAAAAACCGATGGTCACCACTAAACAATCTGCCGGTAATTCCAAGTATTTCAGTTTAAGATGTCATCGCTACATTTTACAGACAAGGCAAATTAAACTGAACATTAAACCAACCTCAGTCTCGACTTTTTCATCATTGAGTTCAAAGAGCCACCAGAGTGAGGGCCAACTGGAGAAATAAGACATTTATAGTTAAAATTAGTAATCATGACTTCTCAGGTGTACATGCAAAATATAATTGTGATCTTGTGCAAGTTAAAATAGATATTAGTTAAGCATAAACCAAAATGGCAAATTTTCAAAAAATGAATAAACTTAAATCACCCATTTTGGATGAAAAGGGGAGATATGTCTTAAGTTTCCATCACTATTAACCATTAAAGATGGGTATACTAAAATCACATCCAAATATAGTTTCAATGAAGCAAATACAGGCTGATAGAGAACCAGCTAGTAACTTTGGTGTAGACTGAGTCAAAGTTTAAAGGTTGGAGTATCGCAACTCACTGGCAATTCTACTTCTAAACTATAAAAAGGAACAAATGGCAAGTTTATAATTGATATAAAAAAGGGTGCATATTCAACTATAAATTCCATTTCATTTTTGGCAACCACATCCGTGAGTATGACTTTTTAGTTGTCTTCACTTGTGGAAATACATCGAGATCAAAGGAAGTATCATTTACATATTTGCAGTTAAATTAGAAATCTTAACTAGCGAGGGTGAGATGAATTACCAGGTTTCACTTTATCTTTCATATTGTCCATCGCAGTGTTCTCCACGTGGCTGCTTGGGGCCCATCGCGGAAATGCTAACATGACTCTTCAGCTTTAAACACTACGACTTAACTAGAATCACAAACTAAAGCTACACTTACGTGTTGTCGAAAAACTTAGTAATGTTTCTATTTACTCACTCTCAACACATTTAAGCAAAACAACCAGGGACCTGGAGACTTCTTCGACCTTCTGCCGATTTCAAAAGAGACAGTCAAAACGCGATGGCGCAGTATTTATACCTTGAGAGTCGCAGGAATTACACGTCACTTGTTCTTTAGTTTTCGCGCACTACAATCCCCCGAGCTCTCCTGCCACCTGCTGTATCGGAATGTGAACAATAAATGTCTGAGAGTGACACTTTATCCAGATATATCCAGAGCATAGAGGTGGAAGAAGTAGGCTACTAGTCGTTATCGGTCGTTATCCCTCACTTAAATCCTATCTCAGTATCCATTTTTTATGTTTTGCAAGGATGCTGTATTGAGTGCTTCCATGAGTTACTGGTGCCTTCTGACAGAGCGTCGTTGCCGACTTCACAGCTGTCTCTTAAAAAAACGTTAGAAATCCAGTGGTGCGCAGCTAAACTACATTCTCAAGTATACTGTACTTAGCCTAAGTACAATTTTGAGATACATTATACGTGTACTTAAGTAATATTTAATTGCAGGACTTTTAGTCTGCAATAAGTATTACAATTTAGTATGGTGCAAGGGCGGACTGGGGGGGAAAAGTGGCCCGGGGATCAAATATGCACTTTATGAAAATTATTAGTTGGTTACTGTTAGTAAAAAACAGTAAGGTTAATACTGGATGTTTGTTACACTTGGATATGTTTTCTGTAACACTTGCAACTTAATTATTTTCCAGTTTATGCATTTGAGTGACTTGCAGTTAATGCTCGACATTCAATTCAAAACCTTTATTTATCCAGGTAAAATCCCATTGAGATCAATGATCTATTTTTCAAGGGAGACCTGCAGCAGTAGGTTCCGCATGAAGACATAAAAACATAAACAACAGAACAACAAAAGGACATCATACAGCAAAAATTACAGGGATTACAATTTACATATCTATCCACATGTACAGGTACCAACAGCATCTGACTGTGGAGCATCCAACCGAGCTTTAAAAACATGTAGTGGTACCAGCTTGGTAATTTTACATTCTTTTTGCAGACTGTTCCAAGTTAGTGGAGCAGCAAATCTAAAAGCTTTCTTCCCTAAGACAGTCCTAGCACTTGGCACATTGAATAAAACCACAGCATGAGATCTCAGGCAATAAGTACTTTCAATTTGCCGAGAGATCAGGGAGCAGATATAAGATGGTACTTTGTCCAACATGGCTTTGTAAATGAAAATGTACCAGTGACTGAGCCTCAGTACAGTAAGTGATGGCAAAACCGCCTTGGTTTACAGTGTACAGTGATGCGTAAGTGCTTTACAGTTTGTCACAAATCTCAGTGCACTGTGATAGTAAAACCTTATTGTGGTGTAATTATATATCCAAAGCAGTCAGAAGTCAGAAAATCATTAGTGATGTTTAACCACTCAGAAGACAGCCCATGAAAATGAACACATTGGGACCTTATATTCAAATTTCTTTATTAGGATAAACCCCTTGAGGTGAATCACCTCGTTTTCAAGGGGGTCCCAAGAAAACAAATAACAAACAAGTACAACATACAAACAACATTCACACACATACATCGGAAGAAATAACCAAGAAATTACAAACATTCAGCCTAAGCATACAGCACATGGTAATACATTATAGGCGGTTACATTGAATGCATATCATTGGGTAGAGTAAAGTAGAGTAGCTGTACTATATATACAAAATCATAACAATAAAGACTTAGAAATAAAGACTTAGAAATGGGCAATAGGTGGGTCATCTCATGAGGAGATGGTGAAATAAGATGGAGCCTCAACAACCCTTAAACAATAAATAAAGTACTTCAGGTCATACAAAAACATTCAACCTTGAGGTGAGACGACAATGCACGCTTGAACAAAGTCAGAGTAGGGAGAGATCTGATGGTAGCAGGTAAGTTATTCCAATCAGCAGGAGCTTTAAATTTGAAGGCTCTTTTGCCAATGTCCTTTTTAACTAGAGGAACGGTGAAGAAGAGCTGAGAGGTATGTCTAACTTAGTGGGTTGATGTAAAACGAAAGAGATACTGTTTCAAATATGGGGGATAATTAAAGTTGAAACTTTTATAAATGAACTCAAGCCAGTGCAAATGTCTTCTCAAATCAGGAGAAGGGAGATTGAGGTTTAGGTACAGTGCACAGTGGTGTGTATGGAAATCACAACCGAGAATAAATCTACACATTCTATTGTAAGCAATGTTTAGCGGGGCTAGAACAGATTTCGGAGCATTGAGATAAACAACGTCACAATAGTCTAATAAGGGAAATAGCAGTTGGGTAGCAAGTTTTTTCCTAACTTTTAAGGTAAAACAGTGCCGAGAGCGGTAAAGAGTACCGAGACCAAAGTTTACTTTATGCAGTATATGATCAATATGAGGTTTGAATGAAAGGTTAGAGTCAAGCCATACCCCTAAATATTTAAAACTGTCAACTCTATGCAGAATTGTACCATCATTGCAAGAAATATCACATGAGCCAGTCAAAGATTTGAGTTTGTGTCGGGTACCAAAGATCATAGAGAAGGATTTAGTTTTGTTCAAAAGTAACTTGTTCTGGAATAGCCAGTCTTGCAGGAGGGTGAAATCTGACTGGAGTGAAACTTGAATTTGAGAGAGATTTGGTTTTGATGTGTAAATAACGGTATCATCTGCATATAGATGAACATTACAGTTTTGAAAAATGGAGGGCAAATTGTTTATATAAATGGTGAAAAGTAGTGGTCCAAGTGTAGAGCCCTGAGGTACTCCACTATGCTGTATAAGGAGATCAGAACTTTTCCCATTCAAAATAACACACTGTTTTCGATTATGTAAATATGAGCTAAACCAAAGTAATGCACTTCTAGAAAGTCCAATAGCATATAATTGATCAAGTAGTAAATAGCGATCAACAACATCAAAAGCTTTGGTAAGATCAATAAAGATGGCACCAGTTAACTCCCCTCTATCAGCTGCAGAGAACACATCATTTGTGAATTTAAGTAGGGCAGTAGCTGTAGAATGATTTGATCTAAAACCAGATTGAAGGGGTGTGAGAATGTTGTTAATACTAAGGTATAGTGAAAGTTGGTTAAAGATGATTTTTTCAAATATTTTAGCAACAGAGCATAGGATGGAGATAGGCCTGTAATTATTGCAATCAAGCTGATCACCACTTTTATGAAGAGGAATAATATGTGCATATTTCCAGATAAGTGGTAGTTCTCTTTAAAAAATAAAAAATAAAAAAAATTAACTACCTCTCCTTTCAGAGAGGTAGTTAATTTTCTACATATAATAACGGACAAAGTAAAGAATTAAGTGTAGGCTATGTTTAAATGTTCGGAATTTGACCGTGTATGATGGTCCTCTTGAGTTGCCGTACAGCCAATGGCGTACACAGCCATTGCTCCGTTTTCATGTTTTTTTAACATGTTTTTCACAAAGATTTTCACACGCTAGGAGCATAGGAATAATTCAATTCGGTTCGTCATGATCTGTAGATGTGATTTGCCCCCGAGCACCCCTGGGTAAATTACCGTACAGCCAATCACAATACGCGTACAATGCGTGACGTCATTGGTAAGAGACGGCCCCCAAACACATATGATACCCCGAACACATCTGGTATCGACACCGGCCGGCGACGAAAGTATGTTACTTAACAAAAGTATGTAATTTATGTTATTTTGGACCATTATTCATATAGTAATCACATTACCTGAGCCCTTGAGTTGCCTAGCAAAATAGTTTGCATATAACAGCATATATTTAGTGATTTTAATGTTAACAGATCATTGATGCAATAACATTTAGACCCAATTGCTTGACTTGACACATGGAATAAAACATGGGCGTAGGAAGCATCCTCAATGTGGGTGACACAATTTAACAGGGGGTGTGGGCAGGTGGTGGACCTCACCTCCTCTAAGGGGGTCCGGGGGCAAGATCCCCCGGGAAGTTTTTTTTTTAAATGTTGAAGTTAAATGCATCAATCTGGTGCACTTTGAGAGCAAAATTAGGGACGAAATCTATGGCAGTCAGTAGGGGCTTGGACTGTGAGGCGTTGGGTCGCCGGTTCAAGTCCCCGACCAGACCTATTTGGAGTGTGGACTTCTACTTCTAGGTCCCAGTTCACATCCTGCCCTGCCGTGGTGCCCTTGAGCAAGGCACCATACATCCCCCTTCCCCCCTCACTCCCATTGCTCCCCGGGCGCTGTACAATAGCTGCCCACTGCTCCTAGTACTAGACTCCTGGTACAAGGATGGGTTAAAAGCAGAGAACACATTTCACTGTGTGTGCTGTGTGCTCTGCCTGTGTGACCATTAAAGAGGGTTTCATCCCTCCCAATTCTTCTTCTTCTTCTTCTTCTTCTTCAACACCCATATAAAACAGAACTGTAAACAAATTTACTTTTTCTTTCAACATTTATTTGAACAGCAAGTGGAGGCAAAAGTGACTGCACCCAAAACAATAAACCCCCCCCCCCCCCTATGCAAGCCCCTCTCTCTGAACCCAGCTACAATACTGTATACTGTAAACACAAACTATACAAAAACGCCTTTAAGCTTTGGAGCTTGTTTATCCATCTGTAAGCAACTGCCAGCTAGGTCTCTCAGCAGGGACGGACTGGGGGGGAAAAGTGGCCCGGGGATTAATTGACAGACAGGCCCACTTAATGCGCGGCATGTATCGGCCAGCCGGCGACAAAAGTATGTTACTTAACAAAAAACCCTATGCATTTAATGTTATCTGGACAATTATTCATATAATAATCACATTACCTGAGCCCTTGAGTTGCCGAGAGCAAAATAGTTACAGCATATATTTAGTGATTTTAATGCAATAACATTTTGACCCAATTTGCCTGACATTACATTTCATTTAAGCTGACGCTTTTATCCAAAGCGATTTACAATGACCAATTACAGGAATATTCTCCCTGGAGTAACTAAGGACTAAGTGCCTTACTCAAGGACACACTAGTGGTGGTGTTTCTGGCGGGATTTGAACTCACAACCTTCCGATCTTCAGCCCACCTCACTATCCATTTGATCACCACTATCCCTGACTTGACACATGGAATGAAACATGGGCATAGGAAGCATCCTCAATGTGGGTGAGACAATTTAACAGGGGATGTGGGCAGGTGGTGGACCTCACCTCCTCAAGGGGGGTCCGGGGGCAAGCTCCCCCGGGAAGATTTTTTTTAGAAGGTTGAAGTTATCCCCCTGGGCTGGGCTGGGCCGGAACACTTACAAATGTGGGCCGGTAGGATTTAGGTAAGCAACAAAAAAAAGAATTCTTTTTTTTTTTTAAATCTTTTTATTAATTTTTTTGGCCCTCCGGTCCACACACAGCACCGGAAACTCCCGGTATTCCCAATGGCCAGTCCGCCCCTGGTATGGTGTGTGTATTTCTTTATTGAGTGAAAAAAGGGATATCCCCTCGTGAGTTACAAAAAGGTTGATCTTAATCCTAAATTATTCTTCTCTATGAAACACTTTACCTACACGTTTGTAACAACCTCGTGTTTGTAAATAGCCTACTGTTAGACGCATAACTATACGGTATATTTATTGATCTTCAAATTGGGAAATGTTTTCATAACAGCAGCATACAAAAACAAGGCATTGCACATAATTAGAAACTAAAGAGTAGAAAATAAATAATTATAAAATAGAAACACTTCATAAATAAAAACAGAAGTAAAGAGTAGAAAATATACAAATTGACCGTAAAGATACAAATCTGTAAACTATCTGACAGATTAAACAGTATTGAGGGACCACTTTTCAGCTCTCTCTGTGTTTAAATTGCATGTCTGTTTCAGAGAGCAGAATCTAGAATGTTTTGAAGGGAAACAGCAGGCATTAATGTATCTGTGAGCCTGTACCATTTACTGACTGACGCTCAGGAAATCCTCCATCATTTTATCACCATGTAGGATGCAGGTAAAAGGTAGAAAATACATTATCATTTGTAAAATATCTGATCATACTACAATGAAGGATCACTGCATATCATAACAAAGACGAAAAATCGTTTTATTTTCATCATCTGTTCAATTTCAACTTCAGATGCGTTGTAGGCTACTGCAGAAACGGGTTGGTTAAGGTGAAATATTCATAATAAAAAAAAAAGGCAATCACACACAAACTGGCATTATTAGATATTTTTTTCGTTTCCAAAATTAACGAAAGCCGCAGAAACACACAAAAATGAGCAACTTATCCTAACGAGAGAAAAATAAAACACGGGATGAAGCTGCTGTAGGCCTACTAAATAAACTAGCCTACTGCACATACATAAAAGGACAAATAAATCCTAGCCTTTAATTAAACAAAACATATATTTAACAAGTATGAGATTTGGTAAAAAGGCCTCTCTTGGTCACGTACGTGCGTCATTGTCATGGAAACCGAACGTTGGGGATGCGGCTGCTGTCCGCTCTGAGCTCACTTTGCACTTGGACTCTGACCAGAGCACACCTTTTGCAAAACTCACCTGAGGAGAGAAAACTCTTTGAGATTCAACCTGCTGGAAAACAAAACTTCTGAGAAACAAAACTACTATAAAACTAAAGTACTGTATCCCTGATCTGCTGTGGAAACCCGGAGAGGCTGCACAAGACCCCCAGAGGAGGAGCAGCACCTGCCGCTGGCCATAGGCCGTGTTGGGAAACTACACTCAAAGTAAAAAAAAGAAAAAAACGTTAAAATACACATGTTTTGCCTTATAATTGTTCATGTATCCCCTTCACATCTTACAAAGCTGTTTCTGTGTGGAAATTAGTGCAATATTTTTAGTTTAGAGGTGAAAAGTTCATAGAATGTTGGCATTTCTTTTGCTCAAAATCCAATTTGGAGAAAGCAGAAACTCACTCACGTTTTTTCCATGTAAAATTAATATTTGTGGATAAGACCTACTTTTTTTTAGCACTACATGTGTGTAATGTATTTATAAAGAGTGCAGTGATTTGAAAACACAGTTATTTTTGATTTAATTGCGAGATATCGTCGAAAAACGACCAAAAAATTACAAAAACAAAATGGCGATTGGGCCTAATTTCATAGAATGCTAAAACATATGTCCAAGTTATGCACCATGGCAACGACGCACAATTCCATGCAGGGCACGTTCTTCTGTGCAGCTGCCTCACTGAGTGTGTTCGTTCTGATTGTTGAAGCTTTATTTATTGGATAAATGGCGACTCCTTCTAATGTATCATATTAATTAAACTTTCCTTTTAACATTAAATATTGAAATGGATTTTCTTGTTTAGTTTTAGAGGGGGGGGGGGAGATTTGTGCGCGATCTGCGTGCGTCCGATAACTAACTCCTAACTATAGGAACATAATTAGGCCTACTTATAAACTAAAGGAAAGTCTGCAAACTACTGTGGTCATTTTAGATTATATTACTGTAGTTAGTGACTCTGCGTAATGGATATGAATGCATATATAAATGCACCCTCTTTTTTGGAACCAAAATGTGTCCACATAGGCTATGCACAGTTTTTTATCGGGATCTGGGTCTTGCATTCCCCACAGTCAGCATTTATTTGTTTGCACATTTTGTAATGTTGCATTTTGGTTTAAAGAAGGCTCTGCTCCTGCGGAAGAAGCAGTGTGTAAAATGCACAGAGCAAGCTTCTCCTTTACTTGTCCAACAAATATAGAGTGCTGTTTATGTGCACCTTTGTTTTATAAAAAAAGATTTTGGAGATATTAAAATAACGAAAATAATATTGCCAATAACAAAAATCCCAATTAGCATATTTCTTGTCGTCACCGTTATCAGAAAAATAATATAATGTATTATCCCCAGTGTTATTCTAAGCACAATTATGTTTTAGCAGGCTTTTAACAGGTTCTCCTGTCATGTCTTGTAAATTAAAGTCATAGTAAGGATGCGCATGTGCTATTTTTTTCCAATCATTGATTATTGCTAAATAATCCCACATATTACCTGTGACTAGAAATCCTTACACTCTGAATTCCCCCCACACAGGCTCTGAGAACTTCATCATGGATCCTCCTGCAGGCGATGAAGGTAATCTCCCTGTCTACAACTCTCCTGATGAGGAAGAGGTAGGTGAGGTCAGGAACGCTGTCGAGGATGAAGGTGAGTTTGCTGTTGGTTTTTTAGGTGGAGGTCATGGACTGAGGGAAGAGGAGGAGGAGGATTTGGAAGAGGAGGAGGATGAAGAGGAGGATGAGGGGGAAGACTGGACATCCGAAGATTCTGGATACGGGACCTTGTCCTCCGAGGAAGAAGAGGAAGAAGAGGAGGAGGAAGAAGAGGAGGAAGAAGAGGACACTGAAGATTATTGTGATGACGGTTATGCCGATATCAGACATCTCCCCCCTCTCACCCAGCAATTCCCGCCAGTAAATGTTTGGGGGGTGTTGCGTGGGACCTTCACTCTAAGCTTCCTCCCTGCAGATCCGTGCTCCCTCCCTTTGGATGTTGCCCCCCTGGAGGTTTCTGCACCGCGACTGGAACGTCCTGAAGAAGGTCCATCCTCAGCCCCTCCAAGGTCAGGAGTGTTCGCTCCAAGAACACCAGGCTACGTCTTCTCCACAAAGAGGATCAGGGAAGAGGACTCCAGGGACTCGGCACCCTCCACCTTAGGTCTCTGCTGCCCCATGGTGCCCCTTCTTGTCGCGCAGCGCCCATCTGTGAGTTTTTGGCAGGCATTTCGCCCTTTGGGTGTTCCCCCTCCGGAGGATTCTGCACCGCGACTGGAACGTCCTGAAGAAGGTCCATCCTCAGCCCCTCCGAGGTCAGGAGTGTTCGCTCCAACAACACCAGGCTTCGTCTTCTCCACGAAGAGGATCAGGGAAGAGGACTCCATCGACTCGGCACTCTCCACATCGGGCCCCGGCTTCTCTACCAAGAGGTTCAGGGAAGATGACTCCAGGGACTCTGCACCCTCCCCCTTAGGTCTCTTCTGCCCCATGGTGCCCCTTCTTGTCGCGCAGCGCCCACCCGTGAGTTTTTGGCAGGCATTTCGCCCTTTGGGTGTTGCCCCTCCAGAGGATTCTGCGCCGCAAGTGGAACGTCCTGAAGAAGCTCCATCCTCAGCCCCTCCATCGACATCAGGCCTCGGCTTCTCCACCAAGAGGACCTGGGAAGAGGCGTGCAGGGAAGAGGACTACACTTACACTCTGAATTCCCCCCCCTCAGGCTCTGAGAACTTCATCATGAATCCTCCTGAAGGCGATGAAGGTAATCTCCCTGTCTACAACGCTTCTGATGAGGAAGAGGTAGGTGAGGTCAGGAACGCTGTCGAGGATGAAGGTGAGTTTGCTGTCGGTTTTTTAGGTGGAGGTCATGGACTCAGGGAAGAGGAGGAGGAGGAGGAGGAGGAGGAAGAGGATTTGGAAGAGGAGGATAAAGGGGAAGACTGGATATCCGAAGATTCTGGATACGGGTCCTTGTCCTCCTCCAAGGAAGACGAAGAGGAGGAGGAGGAAGAAGAAGAAGAAGAGGAGGAAGAGGACACTGAAGATCATTGTGATGACGGTGATGACGGTGATGACGGTGATGCCGATATCAGACGTTTCCCCCCTCTCACCCAGCAATTCCCGCCGGTAAATGTTTGGGAGGTATTGCGTGGGACCTTCACTCCAAGCGTCCTCCCTGCAGATCCCTGCTCCCTCCCTTGGGATGTTGCCCCCCTGGAGGTTTCTGCACCGCGACTGGAACGTCCTGAAGAAGGTCCACCCTCAGCCTCTCCGAGATCAGGGGTGTTTGCTCCAACAACACCAGGCTTCATCTTCTCCACGAAGAGGTTCAGGGAAGATGACTCCAGGGATTCGGCACCCTCCCCCTTAGGTGTCTGCTGCCCCATGGTGCCCCTTCTTGTCGCGCAGCGCCCACCCGTGAGTTTTTGGCAGGCATTTCGCCCTTTGGGTGTTGCCCCTCCGGAGGATTCTGCGCCGCAAGTGGAACGTCCTGAAGAAGCCCCATCCTCAGCCCCTCCATCGACATCAGGCCTCGGCTTCTCCACCAAGTGGACCTGGGAAGAGGCGTGCAGGGAAGAGGACTTTAGGGACTCACCGGCCCCCACCTCAGGCCTCGGCCTCTCCACCAAAAGGACCAGGGAAGAGGACTTTAAGGAGTTGACACCCTCCAGCTCATGCCCATGCCCCCCCCTGGACAAGAGATACCGTCCAGAGGACCACAGGCTCCCTGAAGACAGCGACTCGGACTGAGACGGACATCTGCTGCAGGATTTTATTTTGCGTCTGGCAGGACTGATGAAGCCCCAGGCAGCTTCAAACACATCTTTCTGGGTTGGCGATAGGTCAGATCTCGCACCAGGGCTTTATTTTATTAATATGTAATTTTTCATTTCGATATTTTTTTCATTTGGATAATAATTGATGATGGCCGATGCTCATACCAGGTTTTGTGATAGGTCAACAATTGCATTGGGGCTTTTGATTTATATATTACTGTCTTTTTAATATTATTTGATAATGGTCAATGCTGATAGCAGAGGTAAGAGGAAGAGGATGAAGAGGACGTTGTAGACGATGGTGTATCACTCCCCTCTCGTCCAGCAGCTCCCACCTGCAAGTATTTGCTACAGGATTTGAAATCCTCTGCCTCTATCAGGACTGATGAAGCCCCAGGCATCTTCTGGGTCGATAGGTCAAATGTTGCACCAGGGCTTTTATTAATGAATTACTTAATTTTTTATATCGTTTTTACTTTTTGATAAAATGTGATTATGGTCGATGCTGATACCAGAGGTAAGTTAACATGGTATGGTTGTGTGTTCTTCCTTTTTAAAGTATAGATGGCTTTGCAAGACAGGTAAGTAAATCGTTTAAGACAGACTAATTCAAGCACATTTACTCAAGTGCTCAGTTTTTTCTAGGTGCAACATATAGTGCTAAAGCAGTGACTATTAACGTCACGAAAAGTCTCCAAGTCTCTTTCAGGTTTTCTAACAGGTCTCCAGCATTACCCACGCTGCATCAACCTTCCTACAAGAAGCAACTCCGTGGAAGACTGAAACTCAAGGATGTTCCAGGATGTTCCAGGATGTTCAGACGAAGAAGATGAGTTACTGCAGACCACACCAAAAGAAAGGATGACAACTGATTAAGAGCGGGTTGTCTTTTGGGGCTTAGTAAGTGATCCCCTCACAAGGATTGTATTTATTATTGGAGTTTTATCATATTTGTCCATCATTGAAGGTTACATTTAACAGCTTGCAACAGTTCAGAGGTTGTATATTTGAGTATTTATTGTTTGTGTTTCTGTCTCACAGGGCAGGACTCCTCTTGGTGTTTTTGGCAGCTGAGAGTGGATCACCAGCCGATGATCCCAGAAAGACCACAGCAGACCGCTCTCAGCTGAGTCCCAGACCCTGTGAGTACAGTAAGGACATCCATGCCCTTCACCCCAGCCCCCGACAACCCCCGCTCCACCCACCAGCCGAGAGGACGAGGAGCTCCCCAGCCCGACCAGCACAGAGGACGTTGTTACATCTTCTTCTTCTGTGCTGGTGGGATCGGGAAGCTCCTCACACACACAGGAAGCTTTCACCACCTCCACATACAGTATGTGCTCAGGAAACAAGAAGGAAATATGACTTTGAATGACATCTTGAATACATAAATAAACATTTATCATACATAATTTTGTTTCAATACTCAATTCTGATTGGTAAATGTGGACATTTCAGAGGTTAATACTCGCTAACACAACTCTGCTGAGGATCTAGTGACCCTTAGCAGAGGTGTGCTAAGAATGATAAAGGGACTACGTGCAGTCCTATCAATCCGCAGAAAGAAGTCCAGCCGGTATAACGTCAGCTGTGGACAACAAACATTAGATTGCCTCGTCAGAAAACACAGTGGAATACTTTTTTAATATTCATTTTTATATTTGTGGAGAGCACCAAACGTTGGATTCTTGAAGGCTAAACTCTCCCGTAAAGAAAAGAAAAAGAGAACAAGAGAAGGAAAGAGGAGTCGGGATCCATGATTATTCTGCCAGAACTAGAGTATGATGTTAGGTAAAAGTAGAAGTACCGAAGTGTAGGAATACTCTGTTACAAGTAAAAGCCCTGCTTAATGTTACTCAATCAAAAAAAAGAAAAGTATTAGCATCAAAATATACATAAAGTACCAAAAGTAAAAGTACTCATTATGCAGATTTCAGAATAATATAGTATATGTTTTGATTGTAATTATGTTTATCAAAGCTTGTAATGTGTAGCTAGTTTTAATTACTTTGTAGGCTGAAGGGTAGCTTGTGAATTTTACTCCAGGTTGTTGACTTCACATCATTAATCCAATTCTGAAAATGTACTAAAGGTACTAAATAAATGTAATGGAGTACATGATTTAACTCTGAAAGATAGATAGATAGATAGATAGATAGATAGATAGATAGATAGATAGGTACTTTATTGATCCTAATTTGGGAAATGTTTGTGTTGCAGCAGCATAAAAAAATAATAATAATTAAGACACAGAAATAAACAGTCCAAAATATTTCAGAAATAGAAATAAAATAGCATTAAAAAGTTATAAGTTAAAGAAAAAATATATATATACATGTGGAAAATATACATGTGGAAATACAAATTTCCAGTAACAAATATAATGCAGGATATTATTTTTGCAAGAATGGATTATTCCATATGAAATAGAATATGAATGTAAAATGTAGTGGGAGTTGAAGTCCAGTTATTAGGAGAAGCTATGGAGCAGAGTTTTCTGCCAGCCAGAGGTGATTTGTTATAGGGAGTTATTGCAGTGGGCAGGAATGTTTTCCTGTATCTGTCCTTGTGACAGCGGAGCTGCAGCAGTCTGTTGGAGAAGGAGCACCGCTGGCCATAATTACACATTCAAATGAGAAGACACTTGATTTTTGGAGATACACTGATGTTGTTCATCATCAGTGAATTGTGTAGGAACACCCTGTGGCCGCAGGGTGGAGCTGTTTCTCAGGTATTCACTCACACAGGGAAAATCCAGTCTATGGGAGAATCTCATTAATTGAATGTTTGTCTGTCTGCTGTCAGTCAGCAGATTCAGTTCGGTGCTGTGAGACTCATTTTTACTTTGTTCTGGATTTATTTTCTCAGCAACACTTGGATATAACATCACATCTCCAGGCCCCGAACACATTACCTCCAGCAGTTTAAGTTTCCAGTTTCAGGTAAAGTTGTTAAACTTACTTAAACACTTCTGATCTTTATTTTATAAATGCCTATTTTTCCTTCTCTGTTGATGCTCCATCCTGTTTGTTCAAACACACTTTGCTTCTACCACATCCTCCATTAAACAGTGACTTATAAATACGAGAACATGTAGCGTTAATAAAAATGCAAAAACAAAATACTTTTATTTTATATTAAACTTTTTCGCTATGTTATGTTAATTCACTTTAAAATGTTTATGAGTTAATGCACAGTCTGCATATATGAATGCCACCTTTTTGATGTTTGCTTTACTCCAGGAAAACTTATCAATCTTCCCTGGTTTGTGTGCGTGTCTTGAAGTGAATGAAAAGTGGGCTTGCTGTCAGTGAGCTTGATAACCTGAAGGCGTGTGTTTGTGTCTGTGTCTGTGTGTGTGTGTGTGTCTGTTCATTGATCAACTGCAGCAGCATGTTACCACCTGTGAAGAAGGATCGGGTCATTTCTCACCTTCCACATGTTAGTACCACACACACACACACACACACACACACACACACACACACACACACACACACACACACACACACACACACACACACACACACACACACACACACACACACTTACTTCCTGGAGACTTATCCTAACCTTAACCATAACCAACACATGCCTAACCCTTAACCTAATCCTAACCAAGTCTTCACCCTAAAATGAATGATTCCCCTGATGGGGACCTCCAACAATTTTTCCCCATAAGGGAAGAGAGTCCCCACACGTGACTGTAAACACACACACACACACACACACACACACACACACACACACACACACACACACACACACACACACACACACACACACACACACACACACACACACACACACACACACACACACACACACACACACACACACACACACACACACACTTATCCTAACCTTAACCATAACCAACACATGCCTAACCCTTAACCTAATCCTAACCAAGTCTTCACCCTAAAATGAATGATTCCCCTGATGGGGACCTCCAATTTGTCCCCACACGTGACTGCGCACGCACGCACACACACACACACACACACACACGAACACACACACACACACACACACCTCTTTGTTTCTCTGAGATTAGGCTGCCCATTTGGAAAATGCTGCTGTCCTTATAAATCTTATTACATTTGGTTATATTTAAGAAATAAACAAGGACTGTTTTCATGGCTCTTTTAAGGCCTATTCATGGTAATTAAGGTTTTCTCTGGATGGCAACAATGTAGAGAAAGGCAGAGACAATTTAACTTTGTGATATTCTGGCTGCTTCTTTTTAAAAATCCACTTTTTCTTTCACTGTCCAATGTGCTCACTTCCATAAGTCGCTTTTCTTCACAGTGTTTCAGTACAAATGCAGCGCTGCACACCAAAGATGACTTCCACCCTCAGGTGAAGGCTGCCTGCCAGGTTCAGAGGACGGACTCAGTGAGGTGAGATCAGAGGGGGGGATAAGAAAACACAAGTTCCCCCATCCTGCAACTACACACTGTTTAAAGTAAATGAGTTAGTAAGGGCAGGGCACTTTAAGTCACGCTATGTCTGCTGACCTCGACCCTCACTTCTAACTATGTTGATCCGGAGTGTCTCTGTATCAGGCCGGTGATATTTCTTAAAGGTGGGGTAGGTAATTCTCTTCAGAAACACTTTTGTTATATTCCATGAAAAGCTCTTACAGTTTTTCTCGATTGCTAACACACATTTTATTTTATGCTCAGTTTCTCAGAACACTAAACACAATTCACAAAACCACACACCCAAAGTGCAAAACACATCATTTCTCCTGCTAAATGAAGAACTGCACTCAAAACTACATAAACACTTACCAAATGCAAACTTTTGCACCAAATATGACACACTTCATTCATAATACTGGATTGTTTGACCACCCAGCTACACACTGCTGAGCATAATCTAAAGCACTTTCATCTGTCATGGGCTATGCTCTGTACATAGAGGTTTCTGCAGAGAAAGATTGCTTGCTTATACAGAATAACATTGTGCAACATGCATCTCAGCATACTATGCTTTGGATCTCTTTAAGTGTGATGGCATTGTTTGCCAAAACCCAGTTTGTAACTGCTGCTTCCTGTGCCTCATTGAAAATCCTTAGCCTTCCACCTGCACCTCTTTTTTTTTTCTTTTTCTCAGTCCTTCAGATAAACAACAACGATATAGTGGTTGATCAATGTATGTTGCATAAAAGTACGTTTACCACAGTAAATTGTGCAGGATTGTTGTACAGTTATAGTCTGCAACATGCCAACAATTCAATTACAGTAATGAAGTAAATACGTTTCACACAACAGATATAAGCACTGATATGTCATGAATTATGCAGAGCTAAAAACTGGTAACTAACCAGTTTTCAAGTCTAAGTGTCCGGATTACAGAGGCAACAGTAAATCGGCTTAGATTAGGCTGAACCCTCTGAACGTCCTATCCCTCCAGCTCTACCTCTACCTCTCATTCTTCCTCCTCTCAATCTCAGCCCACCTCTTCCTCCTTCTCTCACTCTCAGCCCAGCTCTTCCTCTTCCTCTTGCTTCCATGTTGTCTTCCATTGTTGCTGTAAGAAAGTACTCACCTGTGGTCTTTTTATGGTGCTAACATCCTGATTGATGAGCCAACAATTATGCTATCAGGTGTTTAGTCAGGTGGAACGTGTTTCTTGATCATTGGTCCATGTGTGAGGCATTTTGAATATCAGTGTTTTAAACCAGCTAACACGTGACTTTATGTCAGATTCCTGTGTCTTACGTGGAGAAACGTGTGCAGTGGTTTGCAAAAAGTGCCATGTTGATTTGCAAATTGTGTGAAAAGTTGAAAACGTGTTTAGAGTTTTGGAGATTTGAGCCGATGTTTTGCTCTTTGAGTGTCAGTTAAAATAATTGAGTTTTATGTATAATTTTAGTGTGTTAGCAGTTAGCAATCGAGAAAAACTGTTAAATCCCGATAGCAATGAATACATTAAATGCTTTGACAATAAATACATTTAAAAAATGCATCTGTGGAAGCCGTGGCGCTGTAAAAAGCACGACCAATTATCTGAGCTGGCCCGGCTAAAATAACTGGATGGCCCTGCCTGTCAGCCTTCCATCTGTGCAACAAATGTATCTCGTGCCCTCATTGGTCATGTGAGCGTTCGTGTGTTGAAGGAGGGGCTCGGCCCGTCTACACTACAGGCATGAAAAAATCTTGAAGCTGGGCGTGTCTGAAGCTTGGCGACTTTTTGCGAGCAACCAATCACATGAATCTCCCGCCCCCGACATACAAAGCAATAGCAATGTTAAAACGAAGTAAACTGGATATAAACTCTCCAAACAGGCGAAAAAAATATCAGTTTCACCCACTGTCTCTGCCACCTCCCTCCATGCCTGGTTCCTCCGGTTTGTATCCCGGTAAATAGTTCCGGTCGTAAAGAACCGGGTGATTTGCTACCGTAATATCTCGTTTGGAATATGAGGAAATGAACTGCGGTCTGGCTCTCCCAGCTAGCACGCGGTTTGATTGGCTGAGCTTGCACTGGCGGGATTTGCATAAACGGAATTTGATTGGCTGATGCCAAGCATCGAGCCTCAAAAGTTGAACGCCATGCTCCCCACAATGCAGTTCGGCGAAGATAAAAAATCTTCTACGTCACCCCATTCAAGTGAATGGGCGAAGCGTTGAAAGCATTTTTTGATGCCTGTAGTGTAGACGTAGGAAGTCTGAAGGAAGGGGCAGATTTTTTTCAGCTGCGCACTTTCAAATTCTAGCGTACTCGAGCCGGTTTCTCCATTCTTACCTACCCTACCTTTAATATCACATAAAACATTTGATGAGTGCATCTCTCAATACTTTACAGCTGTTACACTCATAAACCTTAACAAACTTATCACACATTGATTTGACTCATAAAGCTGTTTTGGATTTGCATCAAGGGGTCTGGGCGGAACCTTTTTGAAGGGGTACAATTATGTCCGCATGTTAATAATCATGTCGCTGTTACTGTAGCCTCATCCCAATACCCCTCCTCAACTCCTCTCTTCCCCTCCTCCGGGACTTGACCCGGAAATTGATCAAGACACGCCATTTTGAAGGACGTCCCACGGAGGAGTCGAGGAGGGGTGAGGGAGGAGCTGGGGAGGAGGGGTGCGGGAGGAGACGAAAGGGAGGTTACACGCGAGCAGACTATGCGGAAGTGTTTTCACTACTCGCGTATAAAAGCCCCGCCCCCACCTTCACAGCTGGTCGATTTCAACAGAGGAAAACCTACAACTGGAAGATGAGTGGAAAAGCGTCACATAAATGTATAAGTGCTCACAGCTCCGTGGGAATTATTGTGTGCAATTCATTTCTAAAAGGCTTTCACATTACTATAATTATATTTTTATTTAAATGTAGGCTACATTTTACACCAAAACGGAAGACAAAAGCAGGACCAGCATCATACATTGAATTCCTTGACTAACAAGAGAAAGATTCATTCATTTAAATAAATATTTAACCAGAAATGGGCCAGTCCGTCTTTCAGGATTCAGTTAAGCCCGATGAGAGGGGATACAGCTGTGCACATGTCGATGTCATCATTAACAGACGTCGTTTAAGAGTGACGTTTGAGTGAACGAGGACATCCCAATTAATACCTGAGGACTCCTCTATCCTCGCGTCACCTCCTCGTGTCTCTCGCTCGCATATCTTACGGAGGCGGAGCTAAGATGCAAGGAAGGGACGCGAGTGAGGGAAAGGAGGAGTCGAGGAGGGGTATTGGGATGATGAGGCTTGTGTGTTTCATGCTGTTGTGGGGTCATGAATGACTGTTTTGTCTTTCTGTTGCCAGCTTTAATCTTGCCAAAGTAATCGTAGTGGGAGATGTTGCAGTTGGGAAAACGTGTCTGATCGGCAGGTGAGAAGAAGTCATGACTAATAAGATCCATTAAAGGATTATGTGGCATTACATTTTTTATTGAAATGTGATCTGACTTTTATTATGAAAGCATTACTTGTTCAAGCCTCTCCTCAGTGGTGCTGAAGGGCATCATTACAATGTCTTCAACAAAAACAAATGAAAACTGATTTGATAGAGTTGATGCAATTTAACGTTGTTCCAAAACAGAGCATGACATGTATGTGAGGCACGTAATGTTTATTACTAACGTTTAACTCTTGTCCCTAATTGAGTTATACGTTGATGTTCTCTTCTTGATAAAAACAAAAATCATTTCATAGACCAATTACATTTCTAAGTTTTAGATGAGTGATCTCATTTAGCTTATTTTACCTTTTTGCTTAATCATAGAAGTGCTGGAAATCTGCCAGCTAAAACAAAGACACTTAGAAACTTACATTTTTTTGATTACATTTTACTTATGTACTACTTGCCACAAAAATGTGCCAATCAAAATATAAACCAAGGCCCTTTCAGTCTGTGTGTGCGGTTAATTGTTTCCTTTTGAAGGAATTTGAACCAGTGACAAGCTTTTAGAAAAGAAAAAGTTATAATTGTACAGCTGATGTTAATGTTTGCTAATGTAGATTTGATCAAGGCATCAGTTTCAAATTGAGACAGTTTTATTGTTAGATAAAAGTTCCTTGTATTGCTTTAGGAAATCATATAATTTATGACAATTTATAGACCAAAATGATTAATCAAAAACGTTTTTTTAATGGAGAAATAATTAATAATAAAAGACATTGATGATTGTTGGTTCTCTTTCACTCTGCGCTCCTTTAAGGTTTCGTAAGGGTGCGTTTGATAAGAACTACAAAGCAACCATAGGGGTGGATTTTGAGATGGAGCGCTTCGAGGTGCTCGGTGTTCCCTTCAGTCTACAGCTGTAAGTATGTCTCTACAAAACAGACACAAAACAACTACCTCACAAGTTTGACCTTGACATTATAACCTGTTCATAACTCTTAACTCAACGCGAAGGACTCACCTGTTGCTTAATATCCCAACACCACAATCAAAGCTGCATGTGATCCATTTCAGGTGGGACACAGCAGGTCAGGAGCGCTTCAAATGCATCGCTTCAACATATTACAGAGGAGCACAAGGTGAATGAAGCTCTACAGCACACTGTTACAGATCTCATGATAGAGTATTGTGTATATTCTCTCACACACAAACACCTTTTCATTGTTTTTACTGTTTGTCTCTCCAGCCATTATAGTGGTGTTTGACTTGAGCAGCGACAGCTCTTTAGCACATGCCAGGTAAGAAATAATGATCAAATAATTGTACCATTAAAATACAAGTTGAGGCTGAATCACAAGTGTGTATGTGTGTGTGTGTGTTTGTGTGTGCAGGCAGTGGCTGGAGGACGCCATGAAGGAAAATGACCCCTCCAGTGTTTTACTGTTCCTTGTCGGCACCAAGAAGGACCTCGGTGTGGGTGCAAGTATTCCAAAAACAAGACTGTTAATTAATAAGTGGATTGTCAACAACAACAAAAAACGGCAACAATGAAATACAAATTTGAAGATGTGTTAATGGTATGTTTTAATGTTATTTTAATGGTTGCTGTGATTTTTACTATCATATAAAGTAAAGATTTGGCATTTTGTCAACTATCAAAATCAGCCACATACGTTTCTGTAGATTGACTAACCATCGAATCAACTCATCAGTTTAGCTCTGAATATGTAACTTTGAGCAGAGTATCAACCTGATTCTATAGTGCCTTCAGTCTATTGTTCCCTGTTACATTGCCTCCTCTCTGTCTCTCTCTCCTCAGTCTCCTGAACAGTTGTCTCAGATTGAGCAGGAAGCCATAAGATTCTCTGACGAAATCAAAGCCGAGTACTGGGCTGTGTCTGCCAAGTCAGGTGGGATTCAGTCACACATCCCATAATCTGTCACCCCTCCATCCCTCCATCCATTCATGCTTTCATTTTCTGTCTTTCTCTCTCACTAAACTCTTTCTCCGTCTCTTCATCGTCTCAGGAGATGGTGTCATGAATTTCTTCTTCCGTGTGGCCTCTCTGACTTTCGAGGCTAACGTGTTGTCTGGGCTCGAGAAAAGTGGCGCGAGAAGCGACGGTGACATTATCAGTAAGTCAGTTTACTCAATCAAGTCTCATTATTAATAAGCCAGCATCATACTAACAACTTTTTATTTTATTCAATTACCAACTAGTTCCCCAATAAAAAATCCCACCTAAGCATTATAGAATAGAATTGGGAGGGATGAAACCCTCTTTAATGGTCACACATGCAGAGCACACACTACACACAGTGAAATGTGTTCTCTGCTTTTAACCCATCCTAGTACCAGGAGTCTAGTAGGAGCAGTGGGCAGCTATTGTACAGCGCCCGGGGAGTGAGGGGGTTGTGCGGTGCCTTGCTCAAGGGCACCATGGCAGGGCCCAGGAGGTGAACTGGGACCTCTCTAAGTAGCAGTCCACACTCCATATTTGAAGTCTGTTCGGGGACTTGAACCAGCGACCCTACGGCTCCCAGTCCAAGCCCCTACTGACAGAGCCACTGCCGGCATTGCTCAGGCATCTGTGCCTCTTAGATGTTAAGACAACAAATCTATGATAAAAACAAAACCAACCATGTCTTACCCCATCTACAAATACTCTGTGGTGCTTTATTTGTTTTGTAGAAAAAAATCACACGCATAGAGTATTTCTACAAATTGAGTATTACATTTGAGGCTACTGCAAAGCTGAAATATTTCAAACTTTACGTCGTCAACATCCATGTTCACTTGCTAGCAGTTTTCTTTTTCCCTCCTGTTCCTCACACTGTTAGTCAGTGGAACAGCGTGAACAGCGACAGGAATGTGCATCGTTTGCACGAAACGGACTAAACAGAGGCTTGCTTGTGAAGACTGTGTTCTTTCTGAGAGTGCTGCTTGTAATGAAATGACTACATGTGGCCTCTTATCAGCAGTTGAGCCACAAAAGGATGTTTCTTCTTAGATCGCTTGCTTTGATGGATTTTCCACATGCTATTACTGGAACGTAATGAAATGTGCCTTCATATCAAAGGGAACAAAGTCAAGAGAAAGACATTTCTATTCTTTCATTCTAATCCCTTTTATCATCTTGCGACCTACTTCATCAGAAATATAGTGAAAATCCCAATGCTCCTAATGCACCAGTGTGGCTTTTGTGTTTCTAGAATGCATAGTTGGTACAGTATTATACAGCTCTATCATTCCAACCCTTTATGCTGTATCTCACATTGTTCCCTTTAAAGCCAAATCAATTGTTTAATTTGAATGTGTGTTCCTCCCAGGGCTCACAGACAGCACAGAGGCCGATCGGACACCAACCAAGAGGAAATCCAACTGCTGCTGATCAGAAAATGGCCGCCTGGATACACTGTACTGAGCACACAGCAACACATGACGGCACAGAGGAGGGGGAAATCAGACTGAAATAGACTCACCATGCACACTGTGGATATAATGAACAGACCGTATATAAAGTGATGACATATCAACTAAAACATGTATTTGTGTTGCTCTCAGATGGCCTGAGAGGAGGTTGTATATAATGATTTCTCAGTTAAGACAACAAGAAGTCCTCTCAGGAATGTTTGTACTGCTGGATGGAGTTACACACAAAGCTTTGGAATATGCTTGTTGAAGATTATTTTCTTCTTTTGTTTAACTGCACTTGCTTTTATAAACACGTGTCTCCTTACCAGGCCACATGTTTTTTGGAGAGAATGTCAGTGCCAGACTCGAGTGCATTTCTTTGTTTCCTCGCCGTCATGTGTCTGTGCTGCTAATGTGAAGCCTGCGCCAGCACACATGACCGCAGTCTTACCCCACAACGCATCTCTCTCCTCTGACAAGGGTTCTCATGATCTTGAAAATGGAGGGATTGTTTTCATAAATGCAAGCAAACAGGAAGTTGCATCCGAAGTTAATTGATTTGCTCGCTCAGACTGCATTTGTTCTTATCTGGAAACAGTCTTTAATTACAGCTCATGGATTATGACTGGTTAATAAATTGGTTCCATCACCGTTTTGTCTTTTTGAAGTAGAAAAGCTAAATAGCCGAACGAATGGTAATGTTTTGGAAAATGTGTCACATTCTGTTCCCAGCTAATCACATTTCCACACACACACATCACATGACCAGACTAAGTGTTTTCCCGAAAGTAGCATAGGCAAGACTCAGGGTTTAATATGAACACTTTTATTAAAGGGATCACAGGTAGAAAAGGTCATCAGCAGTGCCAAAGACATCATTCCTCCTCTCTAATGAACTACCGCCAGGAACCAATCACAGCCTCGCTCAGAAAGATGCAGTATCTTAATCTGGCGGGAGATGTAAAAAAAACAAGTACTCGAAAACCATAATTACTTAAAACAAAATGCATATTCTGGGACCTTTATACTCGGCACACAGCAATATGAAGCACACCATTGAATACCAGCGCTGCCTGTTTGTACTGTGGCAGAGGCACAGCAAGAAGACATTAAAATGCATAAGTCAAGAGGATGCAGAGAAAAACTTGCGCACGACGACCACGAGAGATTCAATGTTTTTTTTTTAACGACAATGTTCCTTTTACTGAAATAGCTGCGTGCACTTCTGATTATTATGCACAGAAAGAGATATACACCCAAGTCAGTGCGATGGTAGCCAATACGCTGAGAGACATTTCATCCACTGACGCATCTTCATTTTTACTGCTGGGAGTGAATTACAGCAGAAATGTATCACATCCGGCGTGGTGGCACACTTCAAACCGCAGTGTCAAACGTGAAATACTCACTAAACATTAAAAACCCAAGGGATTCAAATTGGAGCCAACTTAAAAAAATGACGCTCTGACACGGACATAATACTGACTTCCACTTGTTACTAAAAATCAATTGTTTAATAAATGACTGTTTCTTCACTCTCTCACAGAAGTCCTCTCAACAACCACTGTTACCTCCAAAGGTGGATGTTGTTAGTGTCAATAGGAGTCAACAATACAATAGAGGCTATCTACAGGAGCCAAACACATAGGCAGTTGATCAGAATACAGCATGTGGTGGAGACAGACAACTAGCAGTGTTTCATGTTTGAGATAAACTCAGCTGACCTCGATTTAGATTTTTAAATCAGCCTCAACACTCACATTTGCAGTGTGTGTGTGTGTGTTTGTGGTCACAGGTGTGTTTGTTTTAACAGATGTGAAGAGCGGAGGCTTGAGATTCAAACAGAAAAAAACTGTTTTTATTCATAGTGATGCATTCCATACAAAAATTAAATGTCCTGATTGGCTTGGCAAAGCGCTCTTTTGGCAACTGCTCGCAAAAAATCCACTAACCACTTATAGAGGAAAAGTGTGTTTTTGAAGATGAGACTGTGCGCCTCTGTCAAAACCATTCAGATCAAACTAAAAGCAATCGCTGAAGTAAAGAAGGTAGGGCAGCTTGTGTGACATTGTCTGTGTAGGTCCATATCCTATGTGTAACTGCTGTCTGATATTTCAAGTTTCTTTTTTTGCCATTGTACTGACTTTATGAGTAACGTATACAGTGTTACTCTGACTGTACAGAATACTAAGCAGCCAGAGGAGACGGCTGGAGGTCGGGAGGGGAACATCTGGAAGGAGATGGGGGAGGGGGAGGAAGGAGTTGAGATTAACCATGATGGCAGACTTTACAAACTACATCTACAGTATGAGGAGGGGGAGAGGTGACTCATGAATGGACAGGGCTGATGGGTTGTGGAGAACAGTTTGAGGGTTATCCAGATGAAGAAGCAGTACAAAGAATGGAGTTGGGCAGGGGGGGGGGGTGGTAGCGACGCCCCCCTCCGTGTCCTATCGGTCCATTTCGTCCAGCAGGGGTGTGGCGTCTCCGGCGATGGACATGGGCGTGCTCTCGATCATGGGGCTGGGGGACGGGCGGGGCGTCATCCTCGGGGTCTTCTTCCGCCCCTCCGCCTCTTTCTCCTTTAGCCACTGCTCCGCCATCTTGCCCCAGTCCACTGCGGAGGCGTTGCTGCCGCTGGGCCTGCGAGAGGGAGGGGAGACGAGAGAGGGAGGGGTTTTAGTAAAAGACAGAGAGCGAGGCTGCTGCTTAGCCTTAGCCAATCAGAATAAAGGTCTAGCACCATCTAGTGTCAGAAAAACAATGACTCATTGATTGAACTGTTCCAGTAACGGGTTCATTTGAGTTGGAGAATGCAAAATGGACATTGACACAATTCAACTTGGAGGTAAAGGGAAAATCAGATACAGATCACAGCAACATTTCTGTACATCTCCTGTAGCTGGGTTCATTTGAATATGAGAAAAGAAGTTGGGACTAACAAAGAAAAAGCCATAGTAAATGTAAAAGTAAGAACAGGAGCAGGTAAAATAAGATTTAAAAAAACAACCAGCATTGTTTTTACATGAATGATTTGACCGTCTATGTGTCTTGTAGTTATTGAATTGTACAGTTTCATTATTATGCTCCTGTGTTTATTGTATTTTTGTAACTCTGGCACAACAATTTCCTTCGGGATAAATAAGTCCTATCTTATCTTCTCTTGAATACACATTTTTATATTTCGATTGTCTTTTTTTTTGTCAGCCCTCACACCTGCTCCCCCTCTACTCACTTTGGCGGCGGTGGCTGCTGCTGCTGTGGCGTGCGTCCTCTGGATGAGGTGGAGGATGTCGGTGTGCCGGACGGGTTGCTGTGTTGACTGCTGTGGTGGCTTGATTGTGACACGTGGCTCCCGAGTGGAAGGCTCCCGTGGGAGTGTGAGGACTGGGGGGTGGTGCTGGCGTACTGCGGAGTGCCCAGAGCCTGCTGGCTGGGGGTGGTGTACGAGTAGCTGGGCGTCATCAGGGGCGTCGCTATGGGCTGCTGAGGGGTAGCAAACACCTGCAGAGGAGAGAGAGCGGGAATCAGAAACGGGTTTAGTACCAGGTAGGTTGACACGTACAAGGAATGTGACTTGGTGTCGTGGTGCATACATAAAAGTAAAAAAATAAAAATAAATACAGATAGCGAACTATTTTAAGAACACCACAAAAAAAATATAGTAAAATATAAAATAATATAAAGCAGTAATTTACATTGAAATAGAATGCAATAAAATATGTGCAGTATGTGGGTTACAAATGTATTTTATTTATTTCAAGATTCTTTTTAGAAATCAGTATTAGGGAAACATGTCATGTAAATTCAGTTGAAGTTGCAAATTCTTTCTCAAACATGATATTGGTATTTAACTTGCTCATATTGATTTGAATCAGGTAATTAGATGGAATACAAAATAAAGATAAAAAGAAAAAAATGTTAATAATTTAGTTTTTGGGAGAAAGGATGGGATTAAATAAGTGCAACTTCTTCCCACCCCTTTTCGGATTATGTAATTAGGTAGATCATTTGATTATATAGAATTTGTAAGTCAATTATATTTTTGTTTATCAATTTGACACTGCTTAAGTGTGTACAGTATCTTAATTATCTTGTTTATTATTTGTATTATTGTTTTACACATCTTATGAATATTTAAAAAAAAAAAAAGGTATTTAACAGATGGTTTGGTGTTTTCTGAACTGTATTTTTACTAATTCTCCCTCAACCATAACAGCAAGTCCTTATGTATCCATATTTCGTATCATGTAGGCACCTAGGGTTTATAAAGGATTGAACAAGAGAAGAACTTTGTATTATCGTGTGAGCCTGAATACGATCCCTGAAACAGCTTGTCTGCTTCCACAGTAGTTGAATATGAGCAGCTGCACTCACATGGTACGCAGAGGAGCTCCCCCCTCCTCCCCCTGTGCTGCCACCGTATCCGTACTGGCTGGAGCCCCACTGAGCGGGGGTGGTGTTGGGGTTCTGGTTCTGGCCTGTAACCGCGGCGATGGCATTGAACATCTGAGAGGTCATGTTGCGTGGGAGGGAGTTGACAGCTCGCGTCAAGTCTAGGGAGAAGGGAATAAATGAGGAGATGGTCAAATGTCCTACAACTCCACTCATGCTGAATATCTGTGTGTGTGTGTGTGTGGAGGAGAGCGGGACTCACCTGCGATGTTGATATTTGCTGGGGTGGCGTTCAGGGACGCAGGAGTCCTTGTTCTGCTGCTGTTGCTGGGAGTGACGCCTTTGATGGAGAAGAAAACGTTAGATAGGAACCAACCACATCCTTTATTTGTGGTACAATAAACATTGGGAGGAGTGCTTCCATACCTGGCACAGGCTCTTGGTAATGGTCCTTAAACCAGCGGAATAACCCGTTCACTGTGGGGAAAACCTGTGAGCGGTACCGGAAGCCATCCGGGGTGATGGTAACATACTCAACCCTGGACAGGAGGAACAGATGTTGACCTTTAGTTCTCCTAGTATGGAAACCTTGTTGTAAAAGTAGTAGTACCAAAAGTAGTATCTTTTTAAAAAAAAAAATGTAAATGTCGCACGCCAGACTCCCTGCCTTGCTTTCAACATCATGACATTTCAAAACGGCATTAAAGAATACACTGCTTGTTTCATCATCTTTTCCAGAATTTTATATTTAGAGAACAAAATCAGATCATTAGTCTTTAAACACATTTTTCTTCATTTCTTTTATACTTATCCATAACCTTGAAAAAAGTGCAAACTCTATATCTTTTCATACGGTTTAGGATCCCTTTATTACAGATTTAGATTAGAGCTTATGTAGTAGTTATGGACCTGTCGGTTGAGACATTATTGAGATATCATTTACAATTTCTTTGATGTTATTGTCAGGTTATGCTGCTTTGAGAAAAAAGAAGCAACATCCAAAAAAAGTTATTAAAAAAAAAAAAAGGATAATGTTGAAATCAGTACAGCTTTTTTATTCAACATGTTCTACTCATGGCTTCATACAGGGTATCCTCAGAAAACCTACATATAGTATAATCTGCTCACCTTGGTTTTCCTCGAGGCTGGTAGCCCAGGATGAATTTCCCCGGGAGCTCTTTACATACCGATAGAAAGTATGGAATAAAAGTAGGCTTCTCCCTCTTCGTCTTGACCAACAACTCCTCCATTTTCTATTGGAGAGAGAGAAAAAGAGAAAAGAAGATATAAGAGGTGCAACTGGTGGCAATAACATGCAAACTAAATTGAGTTGTTTGTGTTATGAACAGTTGAAATGATATACAAATAAATCAGTATATAACATACATCCTTGCTCCCCAATTCCTGAAAGTACTTATGCCCCAGGAGATCTCGGGCAAATGACGCCATTGGTTGAATGTACCGAGCACTGATTTCATCCAGATCTTCAAACTCCTGCAGAGAATGCAATATACTTTAAAAATCATGCAGCAGCCACAACAACACATATGTCCCGCAGTGCATAAGGTTTGATTATGAAGCACAAGAGAAGGCTTACAAAAAATGACTGGAGAAAAACTCTTACCTCAGAGTTGATCCAGAGAGTGTGTCCTAAGCTGAATGCGTTCTCTTTGCCTTCTTCCCTCACATCCACATGCTGGTAGATGCCATCAGCCACCTAAAAACACACATCACACAGTCAGCCGAGGTTGTGTTGTTTTCCGACACCTTTTTCTGTTCCTTCCTCTCCTACCTTCCAGGTGACCGTGAGGTGGTTCTCCCCCTTGCTGCTGGGTCTGATGATCAGGTCTCCTTGGTCCAGGGTCTCCATCATTTTCTCCGCCTGGTTGAAACTGATATTGTGGAAGTTGGGATGGGCGATCACACGCTTTATATATGCTGCAGAGGAAAAGAGAAATGGTATAAGGGGAGTGGTGTGGATGTAAATGTTGTCGGGTAAACAAGTTGTAATACGAGACAAAACAGCTAGCAAGAGTAGCGCAACGCAGCGTTTTATTAGCCGTGTTGATTCAAACAACTTTGACTAATTCTGTTATTATACTCACGTGTTCGCTGTTGTTTCTTTTTGAGGTCCTCTTCCTGCTTTTGGTCTTCAGTCTCTTTGTCAAAGTCATAGTAGCTGTCCTTGGGAAGCTTCCACTCATTGGCCTTGTCCATCAGATCGGAGGTGCGGCATGTGAGGTCCACGCTGAATTTCTCAATGTCGATTTTCATGATGCGGCAGTGAACCGTCATACCCACCTGAGGGAGGAGAAGGGAAGGGGAGCCATTCAGTTTTATATATGTGCGAGGATAGATGGAAACAAGACAGGAAGGACAGAAATAGCCAGGCACCAACTGATAACTATAGGCGCTTTCACACCGGACTACTTTTCCCGTTTAGTTCCGATAGTTCCTGGGATTTTGCGTTCACACCAAAAAGAGAACTTAGTTCATGTGAACTTTCCCCCCTTTTCAGTCCAACTAGAGCGGATTGCAAACCACGCCCCGTAAAACTCGGAAAAGTTTTAACTGGTGTGAAGCCGCCATTGCATTTGCTGGCATTACCATTACTAGCATTAGCCCCGTGCACAAACGAAGAGACTAACTTATGGCAACACAAGAAAAAAAAGGGAGCGGTGGAGATGAGGAGGTGTCGGCGTTCTGGCTCGGAAGGCTTCAGTAGAAGCTGCTGGGAGTCCCAGCAGCTTCTACTGAATCCAGTCCCTAACTCCGGGGACTTCGGGCCGGGGACTTCGGGTGGCAGTATACGCCGTGAAGTTGTTTGCGGCCTGCCAGTAAACCCAGAGCAGAAGAAGAAGAAGAAGTGACTTCAGCAGCTTCATTTGCATAATCTTCCCTCAGGGAACTTATTCCGGTGTGAACGCGACCGGCTCTTAGTTCCATGGGGGAACTAAGTGCTGGGAACTAAGTACGGCAAAGTACTTGGTGAGAAAGCGGCTTATAATCAATATATACATTTTCTTGGGGGGAATTTATTTAAAAGAATACGGAAATATAATTTGAAGCATCAGCAAAGCACAACAAATAACAACAACAGCGCCTCACCTTGACCCTCTCCTCGGGGTGTTTGACCGTTTTGTCACTGAGGAACTTTGTGGGAATGAACCCCTGGACGCCGTTATCTAATCTGGACCGCACCCCGATGGCCTGACCTGGACACGAACCGCTGTCAAAGTGATTCCAAACCTGAAGCGGGGACATAACAAGATGGTGTTTAGATGCCAGACTCTCAGCTGTTTGAAACATTAACTGCTCAAAAGAAGAAACACTCCTGTGCTTGGTACCTCGCTGAGTTCGGGGAAGTTGTCCTGCTGGCAGAAAGGACACTGCCACAGCCCGGTGGAGTCGTTTCTGATGGCCTGGTCGTAGCTCTCTCCCTGAGGCCGCCGGTGAGCGATACCAGTTACTATACTGGTGATCAGCTTACCTGTAAAAGAAAAAGAAGGCAAAACATCAACCACAGGCCGACGGGGCTGCTATTCTACAGCCACTGGTATCATAGCAACATCACTCCTTTTATAAAAGTCCTGTGTTAGGCACTGAGTGTTTATAGTTAGGAATATAATGTCTTTTTCATCTTTGGTGACATTTCATTCATGATATAAATGGCTTTCATTGTGGTGTGTATTACCAATATAAAAGGTCTCTGGGGTGTCCTTGGTGAGCAGGTTGAAGACCTCCTCGGTGTTGGGGACCCTGTAGGCGACTCTCAGATCCTTGTACCTGCAGCTCAGCTCTGCACGGATATCATACAGAGTAATGCCCTTGTTGCCATAACCCTACAGGGGAAAACAAAGAAAAAAGAATGATGTCATATATCTTTGTAGGTGAAAGGCATACATAGTGGTTACATGTATACAGCTGTTATTATTTATTTGTGTGAAGCTTTCATCTTGTTTCTTTTCTATTTATAACTTAATATTGACGGGGTAAAAGCCACACTGACCTGTCTCTCAAGCTCTTCGGCGAAGGCGTCCAGGTCCAGATCTTTCAGACGTTCTGGGTTTTCCAAGATCTCCTCCAGAGCTCCGGCTGGGTTGGCATCTTCTGCCGATTCATCGTACTCGAGAGCGTCCACGGCCATCTTACGAGCCCACTCGTACGTCTCAGGGTGAACACGAGACCCATCCAGGACCTCGATGTAGGAGTCCGTACTGTGGAAGGTTTGATAGAAGAAATGATTTAGAACAACCTCAACGGGGCTCATAGGTAGATCATTCACAGCCTTTCCTGCGATCAGTATAATCATCTCAGTGAAAGACTCCTGAAAAAGAAGCCAACCTGTCTCCGAGCGACGCCGTGTCGATCTTGATGAAACCCGCACAGTTGATGAACACCTTGGGTCCCATGTGACTCATCGTGACCAGCTGGGTTCGGTTTTCCAGACGAGTGTTGTTCTGCTTCAGAATCTGCAGAGATACAAGGACCATGAAGATGATCAGGTTAGGGGAAACGGCGCTGTACATTAATATACGACACAATGAATGAGAGCATCACAAAGACGTACCTTCAGCAGCTGGGAGCCCTTCCTCGGCCCCAGACCACAGACAAACTGCACCAGGCTCTGGGTGTGAGGGTGGGCGATGCACTTGTTCACATCCACTCCGACCTCATTCACACGGTTAATGAATTCAAAGTAAAGAGCACAGAGCAGATCTTCCTTCACCACTTGTTCCTGAGAAGCAAAGACGGAAAAAGACAGTTTCAGAAAGTGGCTTTGTAAGTAGTTTGGAGAATGGGTAGTAGTTGAGGAAGTACTCATATATTTGACTTTAGTAAAAACACAGTGTAGAGATACTGTTTAAAGGAAGTCCTGCATTATAGTAGTATAAGAGCGAGTATAATCATTAAAACACACAAAATGTTCTCATTGGCAATTTCAGAATAATATTATGTTATATTATTATATTATAATTATTTATGCTTTAATGCAGGGCTATTCAACTAAACATTCAGTTGGGCCAGATTTTATAAGTACAAAATTCAGCTGGGCCAGACATTCAGCGGCCTGTAAAAAGCGGGTAGCGACACATTTTAAACCAACACATATTACTGTGATGAAAAACATGCAATTTTTATTCATTGTTCATCTAACAAAAGGTAGGTCAAAAAGTGCATAAAAACACAACAAATTAGCATTAATTTAACAGAATCTGAAAAAAAAAGTGCACAGTTGTAGCATTACATTTGTTTGCTTTAGAAGTCAAATATTCAGGTTATGTTTTTTGAACCAGGCACATCCCAAAGTGCATTTAATGAATACAATAATAGCAGTCTTAATAAATGTCCTCACATACAAAAAACACAGCTAAAGAGCTCCAATGCAACACAAAGAGGTAGTACTGAAGCAATACTATTTTTTCACTTTTCAAGTAATAGAAAAAAAATCATACGTTTTGGTCACATTTGACCCAGACACGTTACAAAGTGCATTTAAATGAATACAGAAAGAACTGTCAAACCCTTCAGTGCACAAACCCATAACAAGGGATACGGGTAACTATATGAATGAATACTACACTACACGTCTACTATAGTAAACTACTCTAGGTGCCTACTATCACCTCATTTGTGATTTGTCATCGCTGACTTTCTCAATGGGAGAAGGGACATTTTTTGTTTTGAACAAGAGCAGTGATTCTTGGCTCATAGGATGTCAATGCAATCCTAAGACATTGGTGAAGAGTGCTGTCAGTTAGGGAGCAGCGAGTGCTACTTTTGATTGAGTTCATGTGTGAAAAGCTTGATTCACATGTGTATGTTGATCCAAACATACTGAGCACACAGATCGCTACTTTCTGAACGTTAACTGCTGTTTTTTGACATCACTCCAAAACTTCGCTGGCCCGTTAGTGCGCTGCATGTCAATAAGTTCCAGTGTATATTTCCCCTTGTCGATGCAGGGGACCACTTCCTTTGCTCTGGTTGATACGTCCCCCTCTATTGCAACAGTGAAGGGGTCTCTGGCAAAGCCCATCATCACGTCTGTGGGCAGAGCAAGTCCATCCAATCGACCGGCAAAGTTCTCTTTCAACCTCGCAATGAAATCTGTCATCACATCCGTGATTTGTGCCGGAGATGTGATGTGTTTGGGGAGCGTCGGAAAATGCAGCATCCGACCCATGCTCAAGTCGGTCGCGAAAAGGTCCAGCTTGACTTGGATCTGCTCCACAAGATCAATTACCGTTTTGTCTCTGTTTACGCTTCAGAGTTGAGAGAGACATGTTTTAGAGTTGCTATCATAGGACCACCGTTACTAGCACCACTAGATGCACTTTCAAAAAACGTGCTACGTTGTGGTTTGGGGGTTTCTATGCAACGCGGAGTGTTGCGTTCAAGGTCTGTACTAGTGTAGGAATTTGGCTACGGGAGGCTGGGCCACTCGGGAGTTGGTTCTGGGCCGCATCTGGCCCGCGGGCCGCCAGTTGAATAGGCCTGCTTGGCAGCAGGTCAAAGTTCCAGGTAGCTTGCTCAGTAATACAACTTTTGATCTCTTAACCTATCATATGTAATGATACCAAAAACTCACGGTACGATAATATCGCGATAAAAAGTTCACAGCACGATATTTATCGCGATATTGAAAAATAAAAGGAAAAAAATGTTTGTTTTTTTTAAAAACATTTTTTTTAAATTTCTTTATTAAATAATAAATCTGATTTGTACAGCATTTTAGTAGGATAGTAGTATTTTTAAGTGTCAACAATATAATAATCAGACCCTGCAATAGAATAAATCAAGTTTCACTTTAGTTTTTCAAGTAACTCAACTCAAACTCACTCACTCACTCACTCACTCACTCACTCACTCAGCATCATCAAGTTTATCTTTTAGGAATATGAGCATGTCCACATTTCCAGGTAGAAGCTGGGATGTTTGGGTGTTTACAATATTCCCTGCTGTGGAAAAAACTCTCTTGCTTGGTACTGATGTTGCTGGGACAGAGAGATATGCTTTGGGCAGTGGGTAAAACTGTGCATTGTCTCTCCACCGCTTCAAAAACAATACAGTGTTTGCTAAGAAGGTGAGGCTTATTGACAGGGCGAGATATAAATATACTGTTGGTACTTGTCAATGTCTCCAGGTATGTACATGTAGTCCTGTGAATACCATGTCCTTTTGTGTTGTCTGTTGTTTTATGTTCATGTTGTAACCATGTTGGACAGGCCTCCCTTGAAAAAGAGATCGATGATCTCAATGGGACCATCTGGTTAAATAAAGGTTTAAAAAAATAAATCGCGGTAGATTTTGTCAGTCTCACGACGGTATTGAGAGATCTATTTATCGCGATATTCGATATATCGTTACATCCCTAATATTTATTGATACAAATAAAAACAAACTGTCATGACCTATTACCAAATGTCCAGAAAGCAAACAAAAGACGAACAAGGCAAACATCACAATTCCATTTTTCTTTTAACATAGTGACACACACTGATATATTTAAAGTAGACTGTTAAGAAGGAAATGGTGTGATTATGGCTGTAACACTTTTGGAAGAAACAATAAAAACAAAATATAAAGCACAATATATAGATAGATATAATAGCCTATAATAGTCTCACCTGCAGCGGGTGGAGTTTGAGGCAGAGAATATCATCATCAGTGCTGCAAACCTGAGCGTACTCTATCAGGGGGTCCTGGATCTTCCTGGCTATTGACACAGCCTGTCGCAGCAAGGGGGGGTAATCCCTAAAGTCAACCTGCACAGAGAGAAAGCAGAGGATCAGGACGAGGTGAGCTTTGGAGCATGTCTTCAATCCACCAGTTAGTGTGAACTTGCTGTGGTTACTCGCCACAGTGAAGCGTGAAACCCCATGTGTCAGAGCCAGTGTGTGATGAAGACACTACAGTGAGGTGTTGAGTGTTTACCTCAGACTTCTTGCTGTTCATGTACAGCGTGGCCAACTCATTGTCAACGAGCTCCACTCCCACAGCGGGGACAGAGGACTCTTGTTCCAGCTCGCTGATGGCCCTCTTGATGTCCTCCATGATCATTTGAGCATCTCTGCAGCACATGGCAGGTTTTTAATGTTTCAACCGCAACTCAATAATAACTTGGAAATGTTGTTCTTTTCAGCACATTCAAAAAAACTAACTAATGTTACCTGTTTTCCCCAGCGACAGCCACGACATGAGGCTTCTTCCCAGATAGAAACTTTTTGAGGGTTTCGATGTCGTGGGCCTGAAGATAACACACACATGTGAGAGATCATCTCAAAGATGCATCCCTTAACAAAAGCAACTGTTGACTATTAACTGTTCTCAGCTGGTACCTTCTTCTCTCTCTCATCCTCCCTAAAGGCGTTCCTCCTCTTCATGAAGTAGGGCAGACGCAGGAAGTCGGCCACCTCCCCTTCCCCGTTGATCAGAGCACAGAACACGGGTGTGTCTCTGTTGGAGCAAAGTGGGTAAGTCAGAAACGTTTTTTTCAAATAAGTGTGTCTTAAATGCAGTAAACATTGCTTTGTTGTTAATTTAAAGTAAGTCATTCTATCCGTTTAGACTGTGTAAAGCCTGCACACTTACACAGTTACTTTCACGAACTTATGAGTGAGCCCCTTGAGTAAGTGCGCAGTAGGGCTGTACCTCAATATCAAAATATTCGTTCGTTGGAGTACTATTCGGGTTTCAATTTTGTTATTCGGATATTCATTTTGTCTCCGTTTTTAAAATATTAAAATTATTGAAATTATTGAAATATCCAATATCAACGTAAGAGCTTGTGCCTCTTCGGGGGGTGCTAACACTTAACCATAAACGTTATCGTTTACTTTCTCCGTCTTTATATGTAGATATGACTTTGCTCCGTTAATCTCCGTCACGTTGTTTCCATACCAACAACAACTTCCTGTCCACAGCGCTCTCCTTCAAAATAAAAGCATGTCCATACAAAATAGGAAGCCAAGCCAAATTACACTTACACAACAATACTGTAGAATAACAAAATGAATGCCGTGAATAAACCGAAATACACGTGTCGAAGCGGTTCACTGCTGATTACTACGCACCCCCCCCAGTCCCCCCTGTACGGGCCGAATATTTGCTGCTGATTACTACTGACTATCTGGAGCTCGAAAAATGGAATTCAGGACAGCCCTAGTGCGCAGAGGTAACCTTTACTTTCAAACCAAAAAGGGTAGGAACTGAAAAATACATACTGTGAATGCAGACAATACTGTAGGGTAAATACCTGCTGGGCGCATATGCTACTCCCAGCACCCGAATGCCTTTGCCCTGACTCTCATCCATCAGATCATCGTCTTCCTCAACCTGCTGATCTGGTCGGTAAGGAGCCACTTTCAGCCAGTTGTACAAACGACGGCAGCAGGACTGTGAGGAGAAACACAGAGGGTTCATAAAAACACACTCATCAAACATACATTTTTAAACAATGTTGCACCTATAATTTCATATATATTTATACAATACTGATACAATGGGACAGATATAGTGAGGCATTACCCGGACAATGCTCTCCTTGGCCTCAGTGATCAGTTTGCTCTTGAGCTCCTTGGCCATCTGAGGGTAGAGGAACTGAGTGAGGGATCTCTCTATGGCAAGAGTTCGCTGCCTGTTCCACTCCTGCACCTGGTGACTGAACTCATCTCTGTAGTAGAACTGTTTGATCTCGTCAAAGTAAGTCTGTTCCCCGGCGAAGCTGAGGATAAGCAGAGGGAACATGCAGTCAGAAGCAGCGCCTTAATATCACTGGAGTCATAATTCCAAAGCCCCATGCTTGCTCTACTGACAAGGAGACAAACATAAGCTGCAGCTTAAAAATAAATCAGACTCCAGGGACCTATCCTACTTATCAACTCAACTTTCATTCAACAGAAAAGCTTTACAGGCGCTGGAAAAGCAGACAGTTCATCACATCAGATCCTGTGCTTTGTAAATATCCTAAGGCAAAGGAATGTGAATGAAAAAGAGAACTGATCAGAGCTATAAGACCTAGGGATGTTTGGTTATTTATCATTTCTTGTGTGGGGATCCTCCTTAATCCTTGTAGCCTGTAATCATGTAGTAACAAATATCTGAATTGAGTAGGCGAACCTTTGCAAAACATGCAGATATTTCTCAGTTTTGTCCCTGTGCTTACCCTTTGACTCCTAAAAGGTCAATGCAGATATTAATGGTAAGCAGCCCCTCTTCCTCTGCCAGGCCCATCTTCAAGAACTGATCCCCATTCAGCTCTTTTACAGCCTTGTTCTTAAGATACTTGAAGGAGTAGGCAAAATGAGCCTCGTCTATCTCCTAGAGGAAGAAAGCAAAGGGCAAGGCAGGTTAAGAGCCAGAATCATTTCTGTTATAGTAACACCCGTGAGATTAAGTGCGTCCAAACCTTTTTCCCCTTCTTCGTGGGCTTGATGTTGATCTTGGCCCTCTCTTGAAAGGTCTGTCGGAGGACATGTCTGACCAGAGGTTCACGGGCGATCTGCATGGCCACCATGTACCTGGTTCCTTCCAGCACGGCCTCAGGAGAGCTGAACTGACTGCAGACGTAGTCTTTGGCCAGCTCCACGGGCTCGGCCGGGAACTGCTCCGTCTCGTGACGCTGGTAACTGTCACGCAAATTCTCTCCAAACTGCTCTGGAGTTAACCCAAACTTTTTAGCCAAGCCATCTGCAGTGAGGAAGAAACAGAAAAATGAGTTACTTCAAATTATCAATATCGGGAATGCCGCTACACAAAGAGACCCCTATTATACACAGTAGGGCTGTGCGATTATGGCAAAAATCATAATCACGATTATTTTGGTCAATAATTGATATCACGATTATTAAAACAATTATCCATTTACTTTGAAAACTTCCATTTATTGAAAAATAAATTTGAACAGTATGTTTTTAACAGTTGATTACCCTGAACTTTAAGTATAATTCAACTGAAAAAACAATACAAAAAAATTATTTAAAAAAAACCATTACATTTTTTTTTAATTTTAATAAAATTAATAATCGTTTTATTTGGATTACGTTGTTTTTGTAATTGTTGCTAGCCAACATTTTAATCGAGATTAAAATACGATTAATTGCACAGCCCTAATACACTGTATATGTGGTAGGTAAAAAAAGGAGACTAACCAAGTCCTACGCTCTGACAGATGCTGTACATATCTCTACGAGACGCCAGCTTGAGGTCAGGTCCTTTCTGTTCTTCTTCTTCTTCTTCTACCTCCAATTCCTCTTCTTCACCTGAGGAGGCGGACAATAATAATCAGTCATTAAGAACATTGGAACAACAGGGCAAACACACCATCGAACTGAACAATTTCAAATCATTTAGTAAATTCAGAGGCGTCCATCTTACCATCCTCGTTCACTTCTTTGATCTTCTTGAGCCTCTTCTTAGTGGTCTTTACAGTGTTCTGCATCTTGGGGATGTCTCGGCCGTAGTAGAGCAGAAAGTGGTTGTAAACATCCCCCAGCTCTTCAAGAGTCTGCACATCTTTCAATCTATAGAAAGAATAAATTAGGTTTGATTGTGACAGAAAAGGCGCTTTATTGTTGATCACAGTATAAACTCCATCACTTGAATTTCCTGCAAATATTCATAGATTCGTGCAGTCACAAAGAAATAGAATGCATAAGAGATGATCTTTCTGAGCATCAACCATCGGGGCTACCTGTCCAGGTCGGAGATGTCCAAAGGACGGACGCCGTCAGCCAAAGGTTTGTCAGGGTCAGCGGAGATCTGCTCAAACTGGTAGGCCTGCATCTTCTGGAACAGACGGGTCAAGTTCTGCTTCCGGTTCTTCAGCTGAGTCCACTGGTGGAGGAAAACGTAGAATTCAAGAAATCAGAAGTGCAGAACATTGACATCAGGGTATATGCAGGAATCCTGAAGTCAGATGTAATCCCTTTACAGACCTTTTTTAAGACCCTTTCCATACATTTTAAGACCTCATCGCCACTTCTAGTTTTAACCGGTTACATTGGCGACACACTTTACCTCACATTTACTATCTACAGTATTGATTGTCCTTCCTCCTTATCTTCCAACCATTCGGACGCAAACTTGCATTTCCCCATAACGATGTTGTTTAAATACCGGCGTAAACGGACCTTCGCGCGCTATCAAGCAGTGAGCGTGCGATGTCCTGTTCAGATGACGTCAAACCCAACGGGATGCCATAAATAAACTACACAGAATCACACTACACACCTACGCAATGATTACATTCAGGCACACTGTAAAATACAGCCTCTTTGGACCATTTATATACTTATTGAAAACAAGCTACAAAATGTAATACCTTGGAAAATGCCGTTTAATACTTTTTAATAGCCTTCATTTTCGCTAAATTGATTGATCAACTTTTAATACTTTTTAAGACCCCGCGGACCCCCTGGATAAAGATTGGCCGAGCACACAGAATACCCACCCTTTCATCCTTACTCCCAACAATATCTTTCCATAAGCAATAATCAAACTCTACCTTTTCATCCCACTGCCAAACCTTCCACAGGTCGTTTATGTTTAGTTCTGGCTCCACATATTCTTTCCTGTAGAAAGCTATGAATGGGACCTGAGAAAAAGAAAACAATTTGTATTTGGCATTCTTTCTCAAAATACTTATGTTATTGTTTTTTTAAAGAAACGCTAAACAAAATGATGGCTCACTGTACCTCAAATTGTTGATTCCTCATGAAGTTGAGGGCCTCTTTGATCTTGGCAATTGTGCTGGGGCCCTTCCTGCTGAAGTTTGTAGTCGTCCCCCTGTCCAGATAATCTGTGCTCTCCTATTCAGGGCACAAAAAAACAGAACCTTTTTAGAGGCAAGGAAAAGAGAATGGTGTATCGTGCTCAAGGGGAATCTAACACGGTATCATGAGTGGAAATCCAATCTTTTGCATTCTGTGTCCATATTTTTCCTGAGTGTGGAGGGTTAGGGCGTACCTGCATGGAGATAGTTAGAGTGGAGAATCCGTGTCTGAAGATCCACTCTGCTTCCTCTTCCAGCTCATCATCCTCAGCGGGTTTAACAGGGATGGATCGCAACTATAAGAAGGAGAAGAGAGTCAGGATAACAGGCACATGGCAAACATCAGGAAAACACGGTGTAAATAAATAAGACCACTTCATTATGAATACACCTGAGAAAGCAGTCACTATGATCCATTATGGTCCAGATGAGATCGTTGCAACAGAACATCAACAACACTGTTAGCATCGACAACACTGTTAGCATCAACACCACTGTTAGCATCGACACCACTGTTAGCATCGACACCACTGTTAGCATCGACACCACTGTTAGCATCGACACCACTGTTAGCATCGACACCACTGTTAGCATCGACACCACTGTTAGCATCGACAACATTGTTAGCCTCGACAACACTGTTAGCATCGACACCACTGTTAGCATCAACAACACTGTTAGCATCAACAACACTGTTAGCATCAACAACACTGTTAGCATCAACAACACTGACGATAAACACACAAACCTGGAACCTCTCCGGCATGTCTGTGTTACGGATCTCGTTGTCTTGGTCGGTCATGTGACTACTTTCCAGCTCGCTGGGCTCGTAGATCTCAAAGATGCTCTTCCTGCCTTGCCTCCTCTTTGTCTGCTTCTTGGGTCGGTCCCAAGCTTCTTCATCCTGGTCCTCCTCCTCCTCCTCCCCCTGGTCGTATGCGTCTGCGTCAAATTCAGCAAAGTCAAAGTCTCCGCCGAAGATTTCCTGGGCCTCCTGGAGGGCTCTGTGGCAGGAAGGGCAGCGCAGTGGAGTGATTATGTGTTTCACTTAAAGCAGACATTATGTGCTTATTGTATTGTTGTTTCCAAAAGTAATAATATTGTTTATGTGAAAAATGATAATGCGATTTAGACTCTACCAGATATAGAAATATAGCAATGGAGCGTATTGCCCCACAAACGCTAAACCTTTTGAATGATAGATTTGTTGCATAATCTTTGACACTCACGCATCTGTGTATCCTGAGAACTTCTTGCCCCTCTTTTTGGTGATGGGTTGGCCGTCATCATCCACAATAAAATCGTCTATATCTGTGGAACACATTTAGAAAACAAATCAATTATACAGCACAATATTTAGACCAAGTGTGCGACTCAGTGGACGTAACTATTATTTCTCTGCTCTTTAGTTATTTAAAGACCGATCTAAAATTCCTGGCCTACCTGACTCCTCGTCTTCTCCTTCTTCCTCGTCATCTGCTTGGTGGAGGGGCTCATCGACGGCCTCCCCTTCCTCCAGATCGCCCTCTGCATCTCCATGAAAGATCTCGTCCGCGATCAAGTCCTTCTCGTCGTCATCTTCTTCATCATCATCGAGTGTTTTTACACGGTCGTATTTCTTCTTCTGTGAAACCAGACGAGTACAGCATCAGCAGTGCTAGCTTTAACTTGACTGTATTACTGTAGAGAAAAAAGTGAGGAGATTCTTACCCTTCTTTTCACTTTAACACCCAAGTTTTCCTCAATCAGGTCCAAATCATCGTCATCCAGGTAGTCGTCACTACGATCTGCAAGTATAAATCATTGGGTTTATAATATATATATATATACACGATATATATATATATATATATACACATATCCTTTACGCTGCAACCATGAAGCCACAAGTGAGAGCGCCGCACAGCTTATCTCCATTTTTACATGGCTCGTTTTTAATAATACAAGTATAATCTTTCTTTAAACTTTACTGTCGGTCACCGAGCCTTCGCAGCAGCGGGCCCTAGGCTCTGGAACACTCTGCCCCTCCATGTGAGGTCGGCCCAGACCCTAGGGGGTTTTAAATCGACACTAAAGACTCACTTCTTCTCCCTGGCCTTCTAGTCAGAGCAGAGTACGACAGCTGACATTTTCCTGTGTTTGATTTTTATATTTGCTGTTGTAATTTATTGTCTTCTGTTTGCTATCGCAGTAAAGTTTTTTTATTGCATGTACAGCACTTTGGCTCGAAACCAAAAATCGTTTTTAAAATGTGCTATATAAATAAAACTTAATTTGATTTACTGTTTAGCAAAGTCCAGTAAAAAGGTCTTATCCAGAACTTGTTAATAACACTAACTATTTGTTTTCATTTCATTTCAAACCTTTATTTAGACAGATTAGTCCCTTGAGATCATCGATCTCATTTACAAGGGAGACCTGCAAATGTAATTGCAGTATTACAGAATGGCCATAAATCTGGTATTTACAGCGTAATCAATGACTTCTCTATTATATTGGGATATCACTGCTGACATTCCTGTCGAGATGCTGATATGAGGTAATTGGTAACATTTCTGCCAGACAAAAACAATAAATTACAATAATGACCCGATCCCAAATCAATTCAGAACCGGGTTTGTGTCTCCAAAATGATTTCAATATTTGGGATTTCACAGTTGGAGAAATCTAATTATAAAAGCTCTCTGGTAAACAGACGGTGTTATGTTGACACCTTGACCAAAAGACCTCAGTTGTCGAATACGCATCACACATGTTCATATCTGATGTACTTTTTGATTTACATTTTCTAGGATTTCCTCTGTGTGTGTGTGACCCATCAAAACTGCACAGAGAAAGGCAGAAGAGCTATGAAGGGTGGTATAGGAATAGGCAGAATGTCAATATGTATGGAATAATTGGAAGAGATCCAATACAGCTTGTCCCTTGGTGACTTCCTAAAACTAACCACAACAACACACTGTATCATGGCTGGATCTCTTTAAAATATCAAATGCACTTACTGCGTTTTTTCCGTCGATGCTTCACTTCTTCTTCTGAGTCACTCCCCGCTGCACTTGCAGGTGCTGGTGCCGCCGCCTCCTCGTCCTCCTCTTCTGCATCATCAATGAGACCGCGTAAATTTCCTCGTTCATCCTGGTCCTCTGTGTTTTCTTCTTCTTCCTCGTCTGTTAAGTAATGAGATATAAGTGGTCAGCAAATCATTCAACCCACCTCAAACACATGCCAAGAACTAAACCATTCCATTCTTACCATCTTCCTCCACAAACCGCTGGGTCTTTTTAGGTTTTAAGTCTTTCTCTTCTAACTCCTCCTCCTCTTCCTCCTCCTCCTCCGACTCCTCAGCCTCGCTGACAATAAAGTCCGACATGACGGCTGTTCCTGGCAGCAGTACAAGAAAGGCTGTTAGAAAATGTTCTCAGCTTCATCCAAGTATTTGTTCTTCGAGACTAGACAGACACAAATACAAAAGCCACACCAACACAACTCATCCAACACACCTTCATGCGTTATGCTGCAATTGTGAATTCAACCCATATCATTCCATTTCTGCTACAAGATTGAACAAAAATCATATTTCACACTCTGACAGTATTGCATTTACATTGTTCAACAGGTTCTTCCAGCTCTTCGTTAAACAATTACATTAAAAATATAATAAAAGCAAGATGCACCATTACACCAAATGATAAAATGCCCCAATTGTTTCGGTGTGACCAAATTCATCCTTACACCTTTTTGTATTTTTAGTATCTCCTTCAGAATTTGAAATGAAGGGCATGGTAGTTTGTATGTACTGAAGAGATCAAAAATATGCGTCTGTTCAATGTATAATCTGTGTTTTGTGTCACACAAACTTTATATTGTTTTCTGAATATGCAATTTATTTATGTTAACATCTATACAAAAAAAGCCCGGGATTATTGGGTTTTGCAAACATGTTTGAGGTGTTATTGACAAACAACGTTAAACCAATTTACAGTCAATTAACACTCTATTTTCGTATTTCTAATTGACCTGGTTATGGTTTTAAACTCATTGTCATAATGTTAGTCAGTAACAAGAGAACTACATCTAGTTGGCGACCTTAAGAAACCCTAGACCTAACAATGTCGCATTGCGCACACACTGAACTCCCACGGAGACCACTAACCAGGCACATCAGCCCCTTTCTTTCTATCTGATTTTAGCTAATGTAACTGAATCTTAGCCATCTGATGAGCGGTCGGTCGACAAACATTCATCTGGTATTGGAAATGATGTTCGATGTCGTTAGCTAACGGTATCATCCCTATGAGCTAGCACCCACGCTAACGATGCATGTTAGCTTGCGTGCAACCTTTTACCAAGTACTGTTAGCTAGCACAAGTTGAAATCATAGTGTATGTATCAAGATATAAACTGACAGTAAAACAGCAACCGAGACGATGTCCAAGCTGTAGGAATTAACCAAGGCCCATCTCAGCCAACTTCGCAGTCTAGCGTTAGTTTATGCTTTAGCACATCAGTACGTTAGCCTAGCATTAGCCGGAACGACAACAACAGCCAACTGCATCCCCGTTAGCTAGTTAACCACTGTTAGCTAGGCAGCACAATGTAAAGATCAACATTACCACGGAGAAACTGGACTTACACGTCTCACTGCGGTGGTGTACTCCGATAATATTTACAGTTATAACGGGAGTGTGTTATGTTTTGTGTGTCGGGGAGCTTGTAGTTGTAAAAAATGGCCGACAACGAGCGGCGTGAAAGGCAATTCCGGTATGCAGAGGGGACTTCCATCCTGTTCTCTGGAAACGAGACGCCCCCTGCTGGGTCGCTTTGATTCTACACAAGGCTAAATAACTTATAAAGACTACACACAACATAATTTTTGTGTGGGAGTGTGTTTATAATCAAATTGTACTTGTATTGAATAAACCAGCCATGTAAAAAAGGATAAGCTGTGCGGTGCCCTCACAGCTGCTTGTGGCTTTAATCTCCATTATTATCATTTATTTATTTGATTATTATTAGTTTATAAATATATTTTTATTTACTTATTCATTGTATGCGTTTTATTTTATTTTATTTATTCATTTTGTCTTCCTTTATTTTATCAAGCGGGATCATTATTTATTGTATTGTTGTTATAAAAACTATTTTGTCCCTTGAATTGTTAGATTTTGCGTTTATACTTTATATTGTATGCAAAAAGATTGGACCTGAAGGGGAATTTCTTATTTGTAGTTTTAATTTGTTTTAAATTCAGAATCAGAAGCGGGTTTTATTACCCAGTCGGTTAATACATGGAAGGAATTTGCTTTGCTGTAAATTATGCATACAAAGACACAGGAAGAACAGTAAGGTTTTTTACAAGAAAGAACCAACAAATAATACTGTTGTAAAAACTATTAAAAAAAACTATATTAAAGACTATTGTAACAAATTAGAAATAAATACAATATTAACACAACACATGTAGGACACTAACTACTGTAAAATAAAATACTATATAACAATTGGTTGTCAAAGCACCTTGAGCTGCACCTGGTGTATGAAAAGTGTTAAACAATTAAAGATGTGTCATCATCATTATCATCAATATATTGCACAAAATACCAATTAAACAAAAAATAAGTACAAATATCACAGTAAGGTATTAGCAGTGACTCCTCCCAGCCGCTAGGGGCGCTGTCCTCGAGCCTCTTCCTGCCATACTTGCCTCTTCACTGACGTAGCGTAAAATAATACAAATCTCACAGAGGCATCAGCAGCATTTTGCTCGGGATCTTTTTTTGTAGGAATGGGTATTTTAGATTGTGCTGTTTCTCGACACACTTTACCAACCTTTTTATTATATCTATGCTGTATATTTGGACCGTCCCTCGGCACTGAGCTGAGTTTTTTGACATGCGGATCTGTCATTAAACTGTTAAATGTAAAGCACAATGTGAGACTTCACTCGCACGACGTACGCTACGGCTCCGGTGAGTTTTTTTTTACTGCGATTGTTAAACATTAATACAAATTGTGTTTCTCTACTTTGACATCATCTACTATTGCCCTGCTATGTAATCAAAGCGAATGTTTAAAGAAAATTGGAAACTACTGATGTGTACAAAGGTTAATCAATGTTCTTATTCATGTTGACCCCATTATGTATTATTCACAGTCACAGTGTTTTTATATAAAGGATGTGTAACCTAAAACCTCTTTAATGCATAGTTAACACACGTATTTACCAAAAATTCACAAAGATACATCAAATGTTAAGTTAAGGGAGATAAAGACCCCATTTATACCTCTTATTATCATGTCATCTTTTTCGTATCTGCTAATCTTACATGGATAATGATGTAAACATTATTTTATTTGTTTATTTGTCATTATATTGTTTTGTTGAAAGGAAATGAGAAAATACCTATTTCTTCATACAAAGGTTAACAGCATTCATTTGATATATCATTTATGTTAACTCTATTACGTGTCAATTCCAACTGTGGCACATAGGCTACTACATTAAAGAGTGGATACATAAAACCACTATTAGATGATTACCTATTAACTGGTGACTAAAGACAGTATATGAACAAGATCAGCGTTTGGATTTCCTTTATGAAAACCACACCCTTTTCTTTAAAGCCTAGTAACAAATTAGCCCGAGTATGCACAGAAATGTATATTACAAATCTAAGGTGGTTGTCAAACGTCAATCTTATTTCTTCAAATAAATAGTTGTTAGTTATTCTAGGCTAAAGCCCTCAAAGTGAACCACTTGATCTGCTGCCAACCTGCTGCCAACATGAGTCCTTGGTTTCAAAGTCAGACCTAAAGCAACAATCATTTCAACTTGGTGGGGGTTAAACTGACCTTCACACCGCAAATACAATTAGTAGTTGTATTTTTCGACAGTCTAGATCTTCCTTGATAAATCACATTTGCTGTTTCTTTCAACATCCATGGTTCTGTATCTGGTTGGAGTTTATCTGCTCACCGTGTGCTCTTCTGTGTGTGTGAGACAGGTAGCGGGCAGCAGTCTGTAACAGGGGTGATGACGATAGAGGACAGTAACAGCTACTGGAGTGTCCGTGGGACATTGGACACCTTGTGCCATCGGGGCACCCCGGTCAAGTGTGGGCAAGATATCCGTCTCACCCATGTCAACACAGGCCGTAACCTGCACAGCCACTACTTCGCCTCCCCGCTGTCCTCCAACCAGGTGGGTGGGCTGAAAAGTACATGGGGAGAGGCTCGAGGTTTCGTTTTATATGAAGCGTCATGACATAACAACCTGCAGAGATTGGCGCATTTATGTCAATGTCCAAAATGTAGTAGAGCCTTATTCAAGATTTTTGTGTAAATGTTAATATAATACTAAAATATTTAGAATGTATTAGTATCATGCAAAGTTAAAGCCACTCACTGCAGCTCATTGCATTACTAACACAAAGTCTTTTGCAAAATGGTCACATTTATGGAACCCTAGAAAAAATGTTGAGGTTAATCTGAGCTGACAGCAGCTTTTACACTTCAGGAAACGCAACAAACTCTGTGGGAAAACAGCCGCAGGCCTGAAAAAACCTCTCCAAAATTAAGGAAGTGTAAAAACACTGTCAAGCCAAAGTGCTACAGGCTTGGAAGATGTGTACCGTGCCATTTGAGAAATGCTTGTTATTGTTAGACATTTTTATACTGCACAGAGCTGTATATTTTCAGTTCAGTATTTTCAGATTGTTATGAACAGTATCAAAATGTCTAACAATAACAGTTCATACTTAGAGTCTAAGTCGAACATTGTTCATACTGTACACAATTAAAGTCAGCTGATAGTTCCAGTTTAGCAGCAGGAGAAATGTAAAGCAAGTTCAAAGATTATAAACACATGTATTATTTATGGCTGTATTAAAATACACTCAAAGTGTGTAGGTGGAGAAAAAGTCTGTGAACATAACTGTACAAGGTTTACACATTATTATTTTTTTGGCTTTAGGCGAGGGAGACACAATTAGAACAGAACATTATTTAAGAAGCACGACATCGATATATATTTATCCCACACCACTTATGTCTGGAAAGTGGGGAGATATTAAAACGGACCCAAAAAGCTATCACAAAACAAGGTACATTACCTTCTCTTATTTTACTTTTCAAATAATGTTTCTCTCGCCCGTCCACAGGAGGTGAGTGCGTTTGGGGACGACGGGGAGGGGGACCACCTGGACGAGTGGACGGTTCAGTGTGGGGGATCTGTGTGGAAGCGAGAGGAGGCCGTCCGTTTCCGTCACAAACCCACCGATGCATTTCTGTCAGTGACGGGGGAGCAGTACGGACGGCCGATCAACGGTCAGAGGGAAGTTCACGCCATGGCAGACCCCAGCCAGCACAGCCTGTGGAAGGCAATGGAGGGCGTCTTCATGAAGCCCAGCGAGATCCCCACGGGCAGCCGGGACTATAGCCACCTCCACACAGAGTTCTGAGCTTCACTTTTCTTATTTCTCCCTTCCTATTGTCCCATCTGTTTACCATCGTTCCCTATACCTCTGTCCCGCATAACACATGTACCAGCAACATATCTAATTTATCCCTCCCATCAACTTTTGACTTTCATATTTCCAGGCGATTTTGCCAAAGTCTTTACATGGAACAGGTTACAATGACTTCAAATGATCAATCCATACCTCTCTCTTACATGTTTTAGGAAACACTACTTGAATCCTCCAAGATCCATCAGCTACACTCAAAACTTTAATAGAATAATAGTTTGCCTTAACAGGGCAAGAAGACATAAAAGCATGAAAACCGCACAAAGACTAATCTTTGGCTTTACGTCCTCTTAGCTGTTATTTATTGTTAGAAACTTGCCATCAGAAAACACAAGGCAACTCAGAAGGCAGGAGGGTTTTGCAGATAAGTAGAACAAAGTCATCAAGTGAGTGTTGTGTTTTGTAAGACTTTGTTACATTGTTACACTTGTGCCTTTATCCTTTGTCATAGCTTTTGGAAACAAGCATTTTTTGTGTTTTTTAAGATATTTGTTAGTCATATTCCACTCAAACAATTTATAAGCAGTGTTACCAGGATAAATAACTTTTCCCCCCTTTAAGTCAGATGCGGTGTTGCGTATAAAGGATTCCAACACCAACTTACATGAGTGTACGCAGATTAATCTGTTAAGGTGTTTTTTAAAATATGATTTTGATCAGTTTGCTGTGTGCTGGGAGAATAACCATGTAATGCTGTCTCTGCAGTGGATGTTTTAGATCAACTCTGAATGTGTTAGATCAACAGTCATGCAATGAATACCTAATATTAAATGATTTGTATGCATTTAAGTATTCGTGTGTCATCTTTATTGAATTGTTATCTTCTTTTTCATTTAGCGACCATCACAGTGACTTTTCACAGGTGCCCCTTTCTGCAGGATAACTTGAAACTAATCACTGATGTCATCAATGACTCCTGATAACTGCTTTTCTGATGTAATTATATAATAATGAGATAAAAGCAGTATAGACAGATAATGTACTTTACAGATTCAAACTCCTAATGAATCCACAAGTATGAAATACAATATAAGACCAGATGTCCTGCCTGGGCTTTTCCACTTAGAATAATGTATTGTTGGTCCACTTAATGGCATGTTATGGTTCATTATCTGGTGGTTAATGGGGTTTGAGAGCATCTATTATGAGGCTGGTCTCTGTTGTGTTTGACCTATGCTACCTAATTATCATGATTTACAGTGAGTGCAGATGCCAGCACCGCTCCACAGGATGCTCCTCTCTGACACATGTTGACAAAGGTGTTATTTCACCTCTCTCTTCACGTACTGCCTCCGGCTAAACCGAGTTTTAAGATGCACATCTCAATGGTGGAAGGGTCACCTTTGTATGCATGGCATGTCACACCCGCCAAGGTTAGTTCACTCAAAGCACTTGTGTTTGCAGTGCTACATGACCCGCATGTGTGATGTGAGAAGGGGATGTCAGAGCAGTGAGCTTTCTGCACTTGAAAAGGCTGCTCTTCTGACTCGTGGCTCTTTTATGCACGCTCTGCTACCTGCAGTAAAGGGCGCTCTGGATAAACCATGCTGTGTTCTATTCTTAGGGTTAGTATTTGAAATGACAGAGAGGATGATAACAAATGACAAGTAAAGCAAGAGGCCTGCTTTGTAGTCAGTTTCACAGTCAGAGAAAATGATCCTGCTCATTAAGTAACTAAATATATGATTTTATGTGTATGTTGTTGGTCTTGAAGTAAACACAGGTGACTTATATTTCTATCAAAACAAGGTTTTATTGCATAAACATATATGGATATATATTTTTTTTAGATTAGACAGATTAAACCTATTATTTGCATTTTTAAATATCCACTCAGTTGGCGACTATTGCTGTTTTCTTTCTCCTTTTCTAAGCAGCATGCCAAGGTTTACATATCTGTGTTTAGTTTTATCTCTATACAATCTACAAGGTAAAAACATGTGTTGGTAAAAACAAATCTTAAAAGCAACTCTGAAAAACATGAACATCATGATTTGATTCCCAGATGGACAGTATAATAATGTAAACTTTAAAAGTGTTGATAAAAGGTTTTTTCTACGAGTGTCCCTTACCAAACCATGAAAGGATGTCTGAATGGACGTGGACTTTGTTAAGATAGAGTGGTCTATGCTGGTTTCAAAAGGACCGTGATGCTAATGGCCAACAGTGAGAACATTGGTCAGATTTCAATGTGCCGAGAATATCAAAGACTGACTCACAAAGATAAGTGTAGCATACATTATACAGCAGTTTTCACAGGACTGTGAGGCAGTGAGAACAATTAATAAAAATCTAAAACACACATTATATTTTATTCAAAGTAAATGTTAACCACCCACAGTGAGGCCTACAGACTCTACCCTATACGACGTGAAACAGATGATGAAGATGTGACCTTGTTTTTGCATATTTATGAAAATGCCCTCTCCTGCACTCTGATTTGATTGATAGCTGGTAGAAACTAGAAAAAATGGCTATTACAGTATAAACTGGACAGTCAAATATGTGAAAGTAGGACATACATTTAAACCAAGGCTATGCCACCACAAAGAAAGATTAAACTGATTCCACAGTCTTTCAAAAAGACATGAAAATCTAAACAACAACATGCATACTGATTTACAGTATAATACACTTTTGCTGTGATACTTGATCTTACAAAGCCATTTTTTTTTTTAAGAGAAAGCCCTCTTCCCTTTATTTCCTGGACAGCAAACTTACATGGCTGCACGTAAGGTGATGGAAATATCTGGTATTGTTTTCATCACACAACAGAACATATAATTGCCTCAAGATCCAAGGGGAGCACCGAGCAATTCAGGAATCCACAAACAGGATGCCGCCGTCATGGCATCACCAACAAAATGTACGACTGTTTTGACGCGGATAATGACTTTAAAGGTCCCCTATTATACTGTTTCTTATCAATATATTATAGGTCTCAGCTATATACAAACATGTCTCTGAAGTGTTTGGCTCGAAACACCAAACAGATCATGCATTGTAACATCCCATAATCCCCTGCCCTGTTTCAAAAGTGCTGATTCTCTGTCTGTTACTTTAGAGGAAAATAAGGAGCCCCTCCCCACGCCCCTCTTAGAGATATTTGGTTAAAAAGAACACCATGGTGCTCTAGGAGGAGATTCAGGTGATAAGGTGGGCGGGGGTTACCTTGGTTGGTTATTGGCTAATGGTTACACATGCCAACAAATCGTTATGACATCATAAAGTGGCCAAAATCTGATCAGCTCATTTTCAGACAGGTTTTTATATAAATGGATCAGGCCAAAAAGTGAGCGAATCTTTTTTCCTGAAACTTTTAGAATCACTTTACACAGAGGGGACACATGTTTATGTATAAAAGACATGAATTTCGCACAATAGGTGACCTTTAAATTAACTTAATCTCAGCCGTAGTCTTGTTTTGAAATGACTATTTGATCTAAATCTTCTGCTTAGACAACAGAATAATGGACACCATTACTGGTATGATACTATTCTAACAGTGGATTAACAATGATATTTCTGTAACGCAGAGCTCTACACCGAAAGAAAAAATAAAATCCTCAAACGTAATCTGTGGAGTCACTGGGATTTTCATCCTCGAGGGTCTCCATTATAAAGACGAGCATGACTGTCTGTTCTTGTCAAACCCCCTGACTCCATTAAGCTCTTTAAAATTGTAGTGCTATCAGGTCGATGGTCTGAACCATAAACCATAGCTATGACTCCAGAAACTAACCGGGGTCCTGCATCAGCCACTTCAGTCTCAAAACCTGAGTGCTGGTGCGACAACACAATTTGGGTTCTTGGGGAAACACTTGGTTTTGCATTTAAGAAACAGTGAACCAAATCAGACCTAAATGTGACATCGACACAACAAATATCTAAGCTCAAATTCAGTGGCGTTGTTCTTCAGTTCTGAACACCTTGTAGACATGGTAGTTCAAGTGTTTAGCTGCAGTTCTCATTTAAACCACTAGAATGCAACCTTTTCCAAAAAGAAACTGCTGCTGTACCTCCAGCGTGTCACAGCTCAACTGTATATCCCTGATTTATCTCACTAGTTTCCACCCTTCATACATTCGGCTGTTGTGAACAAACACTACATTACACAAGATAATTACTACTATGTATACAGAGAGATTCATGGGAGCTAGACAAATGTTTGATATGGCAGTGTACATACTGGCATGCTTTTAGTGCAGTTTATAATTACCGCAGTTGGGCTGTATTACAAGGAGATGTTGAGGGGAAGGATTTTTTACCAACGCATAACTGAAAACATGGGAATGTATATATTTTCCCTACTAATTATCACAAACCTTCATATATTTTCCTCTCAGACGGCCTGAGCTTATTATGCTCCGTCTAGTGAAGGTAGAGGTTAACCGCTTCAACCCCCTTGAGAAATACATTTTTGGACTGTCTCTCAGAGTAGGAAGTTAATTGATCAGGAGAGACTTTAGATATTTGGTCCATCTGAAGCACAGAATTAAGGCAAAAAGAGACGCACCTTTCGACACCTCCTCTGCTTTTTGCTTTAAATCCATGTGCTCCAGTATAGACCAAATCTATTTTGTGATACATTAGTTACTATCTTTGACACACCTACAGACAAAGACATGATTCCCAAGTTTCCCCTCACTGAGTATTGAGTTGTGCTCCTTACACAAAGACTTCATGTGCCCTGACATTTAGCAGACTGAGTTGGTCGATGATGTTTAAACATGACTATTTGAAATGTGATGGATTTACAATACATTTAAATACAGTGCCTGACATTCAGCGCTCTCATTCACTCACATTCAGCTACTTCTCTAAGGTAAATATGCAGTTGTTCATAATAACCACTGTTATTTTTAAATTAGGAATGGCTCAAAGCACCTGATAAACTTTTTCTGGTAATTAGAAAATCAAGTTTAAAGAGTGGTCTCTGTCAAAATAACACCCTCTATTTATTCTCACGTTTTTTTTTATAAAAACATAATTGTTTCAGTTCTTTGTGACCCGTAAGTCCAGTAACTATACATGGTGACATCTTCAATGCAAAACAAATTTATATTTCTCGTCATCTCACTCACATTTACTACTAAGATCAAATTAACCTAAAAAAACCCTCAACTGATTGTTTAGAGAAGTGCTCGGGTTGTAGCTGGTCCTGCTTTGGCTGCAAAGACGAGATGTGAGGTCGTGGCTGTTCTGTCCACTCGCCATGCTCACAGTGCAATTGGTTACTCCATGCCGTTCCGCAGCATCTGATTGGCTGCGATGAGCATGACACTGATAATGAAAGCCATGGCGAAGGCGCAGATCAGGCTCTTCCTGACACACGTCTGCCGATTCTTCTTCTTGGGATGGACTGCGAAGAAGATAAAAGAAATGAGAGACAGGTTTAGAGTTTTGGATTGTTAAGCTCAAGTGTTGGCCTCTCGTTTGATGATGATTGGCTAACTTATCGACAGGTTTATTGACTTCAAAAGAATGATACAAAATAAATATATAATACGTGATTGGTTGACGTTTTTGGCAATGCACTTCAAGATTGACCACTTTATATGTGACCAACATTATCTGGGGAAGTGATTTGATTGGAGGCACAAACTCAATCTAATACTCCCTATGATGCAGCAAAAACAAAGACAAGAGGAGTGACATCAAACTTGAATGTTTTTCTACCTATCTGTGAGCTGAAAGACAGTTTTCCCACTAAAGACATAATCTCAGGAGATGGAAAAAAGAAGAAGAGCAGAGTCCGATGTGTCCTCCAACAGGCCTTGCAGCAAAAGCAACAACCAAAGGTTTCCTCTCTTAGCTCCCTTGTCTTAGTTCGTTAGAATCACACGCTGCATCAATAAATCAACTCAGAGCTCTGAGTCGAGGATCTAAGAGGGACTGTGCAAGGCGTTGAAGTCCCGACGGACAGGAAGAAGATGGGAAGGACGCATGAAAGAGGGAAGTTGAGGATATGGGAAGATGGTTAATTGAGACTAAAACAGCTGTTCTCTTCAAGAGAGGCTCTTTTTACCTCCATCTCTTTTAATTCTTCCAACTTGTCCTCTTTTAGCGCCTTTCGACTGTTTCCTCTTCATAACTCCTTCCCTAAACACCCAAACACTTTCCAGCACTTCCCTGATCCCTTCTTTAGCCTCTTATCTCCTCCTTCACTGTCCCTACTCCCTCTGCTAAGTTTCTCAATTTCCTCCCAGCTGTCTCCTTTTAGGCCTCCCCCAGACTGTAGGCCAGTACCCAATAGATTCATTAAGACTTTCACAGTTTTCTAGCGTGTTTGATCTTTCTTTACCTTTGTGCTACTCTGACTTGTGGATGTTTCACAGAAGTAAGGCAATTTATAGCTCTGCACCATAACTAAGACAAGTCAGACTTCTTTTTTTTCTTCCTTCTCATCTCCCTAAAGCAACATAACTTGGTCTGAAAGTATTTCTCAACTAAAATGCCTTCTGTGTTGGGCACTCAGATATTAACAACATGTCCTCTTCTTGGCTTTGAAAAATAAAGAAATGAATGCATGACCTCGAGATTAATAGATGTTATCATTTAAATATCACATCTGTTTTCCTGAATATACGTCAGCATTCATGACCTTGCCCTCAGGATCTCCTCGTTACAACATATGTGGTGGTTAATGATTTTGGTAGAGCAGCACATTTAAAATGAGGAATTGTCCCTTGAATCTTTCGGTGCAAGGCTAAGAAAGTCATTTAAAAGCATGTTTGTTAATCAATAAGTATTGAGTGATGGATTCCCATGGATGTACATTTGAGTGATTCATACGTTTTAGCCTTTGAACAGTTGCTTTGAGTAAACATAATGTTTTTCCACAAAAGGAAAATAATTCACTCCAGATCTGTCATTTTTTATTGATGTAGCTAGGTAGCAACTAGCTAGCTATATGAAAAAAATTCTCGAAGCTTATTGGTTTATTATCTCTTATAAACAGCTGAAACAGCCGTCAATTACTCTCACAAGACCAATAGGAAAGGCTCAAGAAATCTGAATTGTGGGTATTAATTGGAGTTCTGGAAACAGGCTAGTTCAACCGTTTACTTATGCTAAGCTATGCTAATTGCGTCTGGCAGCAGCTACTCTAACACTGGCGAAAACACAAACATTGCTATTCCATAAATGTTGAACTTAAACAAACGGATTAAGTTCAGATCATTTATTTGTAAACTTAGGTAGATTTGGTATGGAGATAAAAGACAAGGAATCCATTATGACCTAAAACAACACAGACAACAGACAGAAAGTCACATCTAAGCACATTTAAAAACCAGTAGTACTAACATGAGCAATCCACAAAGTTAATGAATGAATAAATAAATAGGCATCGCTTCCATAGTGACGCTGCTACAACTCATGCTGAGTCATCGTCCAATATAGAGCTGGATAATCGCTGTAACTGCCTGAGTTACAGAAATTAAGCACAGATTACGTTTTTTGGAGAATATTTTGGTCATAGACACATTAACTCATATATACTCAACATAACTTTAAAAAAAAATAGCCCATCAAGTGAATTACAAAAGACTTTGCAGCAACAGTACAGGTATTAATAACAGCAACGTTTCCAAGAGAGCAGCTTCCTCACCTCCCTCGTACTCAGGGCAGTTTCCTGAGCTTTCGTTGAGGCCTTCCTCCTCGGTGATGATGATGTTCTCGATGTCCTTCATTGTCAGGTGGTCCCTGAAGGCATGGAACAGCACCTGCTTCAGCTCATCCAGAGACAGCTGCTGCATGTCAAACTGCAGGGGCACAAGACAATCAATGCAGACACTGTCACCCACAAACTGGCTATATGAGGGCAGATAAATATAGAAGATACGACTGAGGTGCGAAATGTACACGCTGCATGAAATTATGGCATGCATGGATTGCTTTTAAATGTGTTTATTTGTATGTACAAGTTATAAGAAGGGATGATGTGTGTTGTAATGTATTGGCAGCATTTTTGCCTATGCATCACTGGTTCTATTTTTGGGTGCTAGAATCAGTATGCAACCTGTGTGTGCTCTGATAAAGGGGGATGCAAGCGCAATTGGTTTAATGGATGTATCAATTACAATGGGCATACTAGCATACTAACGTCCTTGTAGGTGGTTGTTTTCTCAGTTGTGTGTGCATGTTTGCGTTTAAAATGATTAATGGGCTCAAAGTCTGAATCTTAGCCTCTGTCCCATTCCCTGTCTGCCCTTCCTAAACATCACGTCCTTGCTGCCCCCACAGATCCTCTCTATAATACATACACACACTTGCACACCCCCTCCTGAAACCCACTGTCATCCAGGTCCAGGTTATCTACCTCACAGACAGCCACACATACAATCAGTCGCTTGGTTTAGCACAACAGATGGACATACTGAGGCAGGCGAGGCAAAGAGGAAGAAGATAGGGGGTATATTTCTCAAGGAAAACGAAAAGGACATATTGTATGATGGAAAAAAAGGAAAGTGAAGTCAGAGAAAATTGAGATGAAAGAAGTAGTGGAACAGTGAGATGGATAACATCTATAATGCAAGTAGGGTTGGATATCGAACCTCTAAGTATGTTTGACATTGGAGAAATGTTGCTACTACTTTGAAGATCGATACCGCTCTCATTTCTGTTCTTTAAATATGTAACATTTGCTTCAGGCTGGAAACAGGGGCCTGGCTCCTTCTAAATGTAACAACAATCTGCCAACCAGAACAAAGAGAGATCACTTTTTGTTTTTGAATGTGCCTTTTTTTTCTTTTTTTAAACGAGCAGTGACTTTCTAGAGTCAAGTTGTCCCTATTAGGTTGCCAGGCAACTAGCGGAGACTCTAGCAAGTCACAGCACCGTCCAACAGTTTAAACAACTAAGATAAGTAAAAAAGAAACCAGATAACATGCTTATTATTATTATTATTATTATTAGAGAGACTTCGGTGCAAGAGTTTCTACATTCGACAACAGTCATGATGCTTCCAGCTGTCTCATGGTTTATATTTAAATAACAGATATGACAGTGGATCCGATGTTTTTGATGTCTAATGCTCAGCAAAAAAGATCGTCCTTTGATACATAATTGGGACAACTATTTGAACATGGTTTTGTAGAGAACCTCATTTGGGTTTGGTAACACAACCCAGAGATCCTTTTGTTTTTGCACTCGTATTACAAAAATTCAAATTAAACCCAGCTCTATTTTTGGATGTTCTCTGCAGTCAGATTACAACACGGCAACAAAGCAATCAGTGGAACATAACCAAAATGTAATGCAATCTTTTAGAGGTATGATATCATCTATCAACTGGCAAACATGAACATAATGACACACACACACACACACACACACACACACACACACACACACACACACACACACACACACACACACACACACACACACACACACACACACACACACACACACACACACACACACACCAGCAAGCACAAAACTGGGACATTGCAGTAAATATGAGAATGATATATTTAATGCAAGAAATCATTATGCCTCTAACGTTTACTTTTCACCCTCTCAAATGTTCATATCATATCTCTATCTGGGAGCTAAGGTTGAAGAGAACATCCGATAATTGTGTGCAATCAATATTTGAGTTCCATTTCTGGATCCAGCCGAAATGACATTTTCTTTCTTTTTGAAAAGGTTTGGTTTCACTCGGCGGCTTTAAGAATATGAAACAGGCAACAGTGACAGGAGAAGTTAAAGACAGATGGGTAGTCTCACACAAAGAAGAAGATTCTAAATGATGGCATCATAAATTGTTGGCATATAAAGATAAAAAAACACAATCCAAAAAACGAGTTAGAGAACAAGCTGTTATCTATGGGCTATCAGAGTGACTTAATCTCAGATCTATCTCCTAAACCCTACCTTTTCAGTAGGTCGTTTATGGGATCATATTATAGGTTTTTATGGTCAAACAATAACACAGATGCCGTTTTACAGTTAGAGTTTCAATGGCTCTGACCCATGCTACCTCGTGTGGCTCTCCTTCTTGCAAAAGGTGTGTCTCCTTAAGGGAAATGGAGCCACATCTTTTCAAACTGCAGCCGCAGGACAGACAAAATGAAAGCTCAAGGAGCGCGGCATATTTTCAATGTTCCTATCAGTCTGTCTGAGGGGGGAAAAGCCACTGTGGAGCCTCTTCCTGTTAGCGACCAGGTGAGTGAGTGATTTCTCCTCCTGTCTCTAACGGGTGCACACACACACACACACACACACACACACACACACACACACACACACACACACACACACACACACACACACACACACACACACACACACACACACACACACACACACACACACACACACACACACACACACACACACACACACACACACACACACACACACACACACACACACACACACACACACACACACACACACACACACACACACACACAAATGAGGAGCAGGGGATGTAAATATTCGAAAGTTTGACTGTCTGAGTATTTTGTCTTTCAATGAATAAACTCAATTATTGAGTTGTGTCTGGGTATGTTCGTGCTTGACATGAAAACAGCAAGGGATCGTGCCCAGTGGCCGGTGACAGAGCGAGGACACATCAATCAGAAGAACAGGTGCTCAGACGTCGCCCCTCACTTCTAATCCTGCCCTCGTACAGAACAAGCTTTCTGTCAGTCGTACACCTGCTTTGTCTTCTGACCCTTCTCTTAAAAGTCACCCAGAGTGACAACCTGCTTTGTTTTATTCTGTACTTGTTCTGTCCTATTCTTCTGCCTAGCAGCAGTGCCGTCAGGGTTAGGTGGAAACTCCAAGTTCAAGGGAAGTTTCTGTCCCACTTTGTACGTAAGTTATTTAACAAGACTATACCAAGGTGCAAATATGTTGTCAACACTGTGTGTACACAATTGCAAACTAAAACATAAAGAGGACACTTTTTAGTGTAAAATTGCAGGTAAGATACTTTTTTTTTTTTTACAAAAAGAGCAGCCAACCACAGATAAATCATGGATGAACTAAATCCACAGAAGAAAAATATGTCACAATTGAATTTTATGAAATGCAGTCTGAAGCAAAATATTCCCCATAAGGTGCTGACACAAAAAAGGCCCGTCATAATCCCAACACCAACGTAGAGGAAAGAATTCAAGTGAATGGGGTCATCATTTTAACTAGATGTCACCATCAAACGTCCCCAGCTGATGACTGACATAAACACTTTTTTATAAAAAGTTTTCTAAAATTGCAAGTTCAAATTTGCATATTAGGCATTTTATTGCCAGAGAATAGAGTGCTGAGAAATAACATATTCTGTGAAAAGACCTTTAAGGATAGGCATGTATAGTGGGAAATTCCATATATATCATGCAGAGGAATAGGGTTAACTACTTACCTAATAGATATCACTATGAAACTTCCAGAGCACTTAACTTGTTTGAATGCTAATTCTTATCATTTTCTACAAACCGAAATAAATGAAGCAAAACGAATGTATGTGAATTGTTGATGTTTTCCTTCCACTCGTCTGAAATAAGTGATCTTATATCAAGTGATGGAAGCAAAATAGACCAAAATTCCCCGACAAACCAGTGTATTCAAAATTATGTTTTTGCATGTAGCCGTAAAATAATTACAATGACAGTAGCGCATTTAGGATAAAACCATCCACAAAATGGCAGTAATTATGTAACATTTTTAATTTGGCATGGATCATCAGTATGAACACTGCAGCCGGTCTCAACAGACGCAGACGGCAGCTATAAGTCTGTCACTTGGTTCTCTCTCCTTTATTCTGCTGGTCAGTCTCTGTTTTCATTAACAATAACAGGTGGTTGACAGACAAAACTTCAAGTCAATAGTAAAAAGTGTATATCACTTTTACTTATCACTTTTAATGTGACTTTTGACACAAATGAGTCCAGACTGGGTGTTTCAAAAGTTTCACAGTCTGACATTTGATTTTCACACTCTGTGGAAACAAATGGACATCATTAGCTGCCTGGAGAGACTCACCCGAAATAAATGACAGAGTAGGTTTTTCAAGTGATTAAAAGGACTTTTTTTGAGGAAGTGACCTCTTTCTGTCTTACAATAAATGACTGTTCTGTATTTCTCACAAAGGTGGAAGTAGAGTAATGGTGTTACTGAACATTACAGGGTGTCTTGGAAAAATTCAAGGTGAATGGTTGACATTTGGAGACCATGACTAACGTCCCATATCATAACTCAATGTTGGTTTGTTTTAGCCATGACCACCATTTCTTCCTATCATTAGAGCAGAAGTTTGAGATTTTTTAGAGGTGTTGGTGGGTGGACTGCTGTGTTATTGTTAGATAGATTACACCTGTTTCCAGTCTAACTAGAGCTGCTGGTGGAAGCTTAATATTTGCTGTAAAGACTTGAGACATTATCAATCTTGTATCTCAAAATATTGAACACATTTTGAAACATGTAGTTACATAAAATCAAACATCTAGCTAACCACTGCAGCACTTTAAACTTGAATAATCAAGACTTTGCTCTGTTATTTTTTTATGTTTGCCTCTGGAGGAAAAATACTTTTTTAAAACAAATTCAACATGGTGAGTAATTTATTTATAAAATATATTTTTCTGGGTCAAGTATTTTAGGTTTTTAGAATATTCTGCAGACATCTATCCTGCACTCTCTCCGTGCTAAAAGAATGCATAGACTTTAAACATTGTTGTGATAGCTTAAGCTTGTTTTGGGTTTACATCTTTAGGGACTGTATCTTAATTAGCATTGGAAGACTAGGTGCTTCCCTATTCCAAATGTAATTTACGGACTGTCAGCAGAAATGATATAACTTGAGTCAGGAGTTTTTCAAAGCAGATATTCAAATTTCTTCAAGCTTTTACTCAGACCATGCTCCAGTGGAAAACATTTAACTCACAGGAGCAGGATCACGTGCACGAACAAAAATTATTCAACACATTCGCACACACAATGCAATCCTACACAAAACGTGCCGACTCCGGTCACCTTGAAGAATCATTAAACATCTCACTGTGCAGAGATAATATGCGCACATGCTAAACTGAGTCATTATGGCCCACTGTGATGTGCCTCATTCTCTATTCAATTCAATAACTTTCCCTGTCTCCCTCGGAGGTCTGTGTAATGTAAACAGACACACAAATGCACACAACACACACACACACACACACACACACACACACACACACACACACACACACACACACACACACACACACACACACACACACACACACACACACACACACACACACACACACACACACACACACACACACACACACACACACACACACACACACAGTCCCCAGAGACAAACTTCCTCCCACCATTGTATCCCCCTCCTCCTCCTTTCTCTTCCTATATTCTTTTGCACTCTGCTTTCATTTCTCCTGCTTCTCTCTTCCATCTCTAATTTTTATTTGCCCTTCTTCCTGTTTTCTTTTAGTCTTTCTTTCTCTTTGTGGGAGGTGAACATCTTAAATCATCCCTGAGACGAACACTGTCTGCGACCTTCATGAATCGCAGGCTCTCGTACCGCTCGTTTCATTTTCTCCCACTCTCCTCCTTTGTGGTTTTCTTTTATATTCCTGCATCCTTATGTGGGGCACAGCCATCACCTCCCTTCCACTTCCACATACAGTGTATTGTCCAGCTTGCCTCTCTACATCCTCTTCTCTCTTTCAGCCACACTCGTCGTGTGTCTTGCTCCATCCTTCAATGTGTCTCATTGGAGCAATCCATTCCCCACATTTGAAAAATAAATGATTTTGATGTTTAATTCAGAATATCCCGATGTATGAATGGCATTGACTCAGAGCCTTGTTTTTGTTAGCCATATTATCTCAAGTGATTGCACAATGAAATCAAGAATAAAGAACGTTTATCTAAATGTGGCCCAGTGTGTTTGTAACCTGAAACACACACACACCTCATTTCAGTGAGTCACCCTCTTAATGTTTCTCCTTTCATTTGACTCAAGAAAATTAAAAAGAACAGCTTCCTGAGATTTGATGGCCTGCTCAAACATCGGTCTCACACTCACACTGCCCCCCCCCCCCGCTGCACACCTGCACTTTTCATTATTGTCTCATGTGTAACCTGAGAGGTGAGGAAGAGTAGTGATAAAGCACTCTGAGAGCAGCACATTTTCCTCACGTAAAAATGTCTAAAAACAAGGCAAGCACGTTTGGACACTTGAAAGCACAGCTCAGACTTTCCAAATAATGATTATGGTAATGCCCTCTGAAACACTGGGAATGATATCACCGCAAAAACATATACCGTACTCACATAAAGAAAAGAAAAAAATTAAGAAAATACTTAATTCTCAGCAGGTCTCTTTTCCTTCAAGGCCCTGAGTCATAAGCAAGAAAGTCTCTACAGAAGCGAGTGTGGGGCCTGAGAGTCTGTGTGTGTGTGTGTGTGTGTGTGTGTGTGTGTGTGTGTGTGTGTGTGTGTGTGTCTGCACTTAAGTAGGTGTGTGCAGAGCCTCTGCATAAAGAATGGCTTGTTGTTAAGGATGTAAGACTCTATCTGACGGCTTAAAAACACAGTGAGAGGTGAGGAAGAGTAGTGATAAGTGATGAGGATGGATAGGGATGAGAAGCAGATTCAAGCATCAGAAGGAACGAGGAGGTTTTGTCTGTCACCTGCCAGAAGATGTTGTCGATGGTGGTGCCCAGGAACCCTTCTCTGTTGTCAGAAGACAGCAGTTTGGGCCCCAATATCGTCATGAACTCCTCAAAGTCCACCTGGCCATCCCCTGCACACACACACACGCACGCACGCACGCACGCACGCACGCACGCACGCACGCACGCACACACACACACACACACACACACACACACACACACACACACACACACACACACACACACACACACACACACACACACACACACACACACACACACACACACACACACACACACACACACACACACACATAGGGGACAATAGAAAATCAGATACACAGTCAGGAAAGCTGGCAGACAGGAGCTGAATAATGCATTTTGGTTCGGAAGTTTATTCGCTTGCAGAAACAAAGAAAATCTCCCTGAGATAGATCATCAGATGGATGTTCCCTCATCCGTGACAAACACCCATGCATCATCAGCACTAATTCACCTTTTGAATAAGGTGTGTGCACCTGTGCAAGTGCGTGCAAGGCCAGCCATTGTGGGATAGTTCTTGCATCGATGCGATAATTCAGGGAACATTTCGCCATTTCAAATTCAAGGGACACAGCTTGAGAGGGTTTACATTACCAATTCTACCGGTGCATCATGTCGGAGATAGCAACAACAGCCAGCGTCCCACAGCATTAATACTCAGAGAACATCTCCCCGATATCATGTTCTATAACTAACAAAGTCACTGCATGAATAGTTGTATACATATATATATAGCCAATATTGATATTATTACCCGTAAAGAAATTCTCTAATGTTGTATTTGTTGTTTTTTATAATAGGCCGCATATCGAAGGGAATAAGATGCTTAAGTCTCCATGCTGCTGGAAGTATGACAACAATTTATTTAATGGGTCTGTAATTTCTGCATAATGTGATTTAGTGCTAATTACTGGGTACATAGAGACAATATTAAAGTGACACTCTTGTAATGAATGAATTCTAATTAATTGCTGCGTAAACTTGGAAGTACTAGTCACTGCTCTGCAGGCAAGCCGAACAAGCACAAATGTGAAATCTGTCAACAGGCAAGCATCCAATTCAACATGTAAGGTTAGTTGAGTTTCAATTATTTCAGTGTGAATGGATTGATGGATAGCTCAAGGAAGATATCATTTTTACGATACGATAAGTTTCAAATTACACATTTATTTTCAGGGAGCTTCTTGCAAATGACTAGGAAATTGCCGACCTTTGAAATAAAGCGTTGTCTTGTATTACAGAATATTATTAGCACCAAGCAGGCATCAGTTCTGTGTTATAAAACATAACTGCAGTTTCTAAAAATGTAGCTTTTAATTAGCATAATATAATCTTGTATTGAAAGACTACCTTGCCTAAAGCCTGAGGGAAAGATATAAATGTAATGCCAGAGATCAGTGGATTCAAATAACCGAAGCAGGGATTTAATGACATTACATTAATCATCTGAAGGAGCGTGCAGGTTGTCTAACACCTGATGATAATTGACATTCTGAAATGAAATGTGGCTGCGACCGCTTTCAGTGACTTATTAGAGCCGACATGGAGATGATAGAAGTCAGGGGAGCAGAAATACTGTCTCCCCTCAGAACAAATGGCAGCGCTGCTCTCAGAGGCTCGTAACACTCATGGAGGCAAAAGCAAAAAAGCTTTTAGCTGTGACCTTTGATATTTACTGCATGCTGTGGAATCAAGAGCAGGCAGATAAGAACCAGAGGAAAGATTGACTAGCTTGTTTGTGATTCAGGGACTGCTTAGGATTAATTGCAATCGTCTACGGATTTACAATGAGGGCCGGAGTTTAAGGAGAAGGAGCAGACAGGTTCGCTCTTTATTGTCTCCAGAGTAATTTATTTTCGACAGTTCACCATCTGCGAGGCAATTTAGAGACAATTTAGCAAAAACATTGTTAAGGTGACTGTAACTCGAATGTTCATTTAGCCTAAAGCAAGTAAAATAAACATTTAGTGAAGTGTTTTTGGCATCTTTAACAGTTATTTGTATTATTTACTGTACAGTTAACTCAGATATTCATGCAGCTTGCTTTCAATTCTTCTTCGTATTTTAATTCAGAGACAACAACTGAGACAAAGACGTGCAGATTCCTGAAAGCGACTTCATGAAAAGGTCAACTCTGTGAGTGTGTTTGCATCCTTGCACCCAAGTGTGTGACCTTATGTAGTGGCTCACCATCCATGTCCAGTCTCTGCATGATGATGGCCAGCTCCACTTCGCTGGGCATGTAACCCAGGGAGCGCATGGCCATGCCCAGCTCCTGCTTGGAGATGAAACCATTCCCATCACGGTCCAAAATACGAAACGCTTCACGGATCTCTGCACGACAAATACACAACATGTCACTGTACATCCTATGAGTATTACATGAGATCTACTATGTCTCTTAAGAAATACAAATAAAGTGACTTTTATGCAATGCTTTGATACATTCTGGTGGATACGTTTAGTTTGCATGTCAACTTGAATGTGTTTGTCGTGTGGTGCTGAATGATGGGAGGGTTTCTGGGTTGGGAGGTGGGGTAAGAAGTGAATATACATTTTACATAACCTTTGTTTTGTTAATGTTTTGTGTTTAAACATTGGGACTCATCACAACAGTAGATTATTTCCTTGTCTATACTGCTGTAACACTGCGGTTGTGAACAAGACTGAACATGTTCCTTTGTCCAAACACTTGACAAAAACATGACATATGTTATTTTTATGTTTTCTGGCAAGGAGTTGATGCGGATGTATGAAGGCAGAAATAGTGTAATGTTGTCATAGCAACGTAAAGCCTCTTAGTGAGGAGGTCGGGCTGGCTGTGTGACTTTGGCACTTTGCATCTCTTACCTCTGATCTGCTTTCGGTTTCTTTTAATCATCCCCAGAATCTTTCCCTAACCCTTAAGTGATTCATAATCAATATCTTATAAGGTTCAAGGTTCTTTATTGTCAAACTAACATAGCTACAGAGTAATTATGTAGTTGAAAATCTTAGGTCACAGGCTTCTCCAACAATGCAACACATAATACAGATAAGCAGACAATATTAAAGTATATTATATTAAAAGTAATACAAAAAGAAAAATAGTTGAAAAAAAATTGAGAAAAAAAAAAGTGGAATAGTGCAATACAAGTCTATATACAAGTTATTGGAACGATATATTAGATAATAGATAAATAATTACTAAGTAGCAGATGAATGTTCTGAAATTGTTTCAGCAGTTCAGTTGTTTAACAGTCTTATTGCCTGCAGGATGAAGCTGTCTCTGAGTCTGGTGGTTTTAGTCCGGATGCTGCGGTAACGCCTGCCAAACGGCAGCAGACGGAACCGTTTGTAACTGGGGTCTTTTATAATCCTGAGGCCTTATTCCTGAGCCGCTGGGAGTAAAGGTCCTCCATGCATGGCAGCTCCGTCCTGGTGATGTTCTGTGCAGTTTTCACCACCCTCTGTAAAGCCTTACGATTGAGGGCGGTGCAGCTGCCGTACCAGGCCGTGATGCAGCCAGTCAGGATCCTCTCTACGGTGCACCTGTAGAAGGTCAGGATACTCTCTATGGAGCACCTGTAGAAGGTCAGGATACTCTCTATGGTGCACCTGTAGAAGGTCAGGATCCTCTCTATGGTGCACCTGTAGAAGGTCAGGATACTCTCTATGGTGCACCTGTAGAAGGTCAGGATACTCTCTATGGTGCACCTGTAGAAGGTCAGGATACTCTCTATGGTGCACCTGTAGAAGGTCAGGATGCTCTCTATGGTGCACCTGTAGAAGGTCAGGATGCTCTCTATGGTGCACCTGTAGAAGGTCAGGATCCTCTCTATGGTGCACCTGTAGGTCAGGATACTCTCTATGGTGCACCTGTAGAAGGTCAGGATACTCTCTATGGTGCACCTGTAGAAGGTCAGGATACTCTCTATGGTGCACCTGTAGAAGGTCAGGATACTCTCTATGGTGCACCTGTAGGTCAGGACACTCTCTATGGTGCACCTGTAGAAGGTCAGGATACTCTCTATGGTGCACCTGTAGAAGGTCAGGATCCTCTCTATTGTGCACCTGTAGAAGGTCAGGATACTCTCTATGGTGCACCTGTAGAAGGTCAGGATCCTCTCTATTGTGCACCTGTAGAAGGTCAGGATACTCTCTATGGTGCGCCTGTAGAAGGTCAGGTTACTCTCTATGGTGCACCTGTAGGTCAGGATACTCTCTATGGTGCACCTGTAGGTCAGGATACTCTCTATGGTGCACCTGTAGAAGGTCAGGATACTCTCTATGGTGCGCCTGTAGAAGGTCAGGTTACTCTCTATGGTGCACCTGTAGAAGGTCAGGTTACTCTCTATGGTGCACCTGTAGGTCAGGATACTCTCTATGGTGCACCTGTAGAAGGTCAGGATACTCTCTATGGTGCGCCTGTAGAAAGTGCAGAGTATCCTGGAGTCCATGTTGAACCTCCTCAGCCTGCGGAGGAAGAAGAGCCGCTGTCGAGCTTTTTTGGTGATGGCGGTGGTGTGATGAGTCCATGTCAGGTCCTCAGTGATGTGGACCCCAAGGAACCTGAAGCTGCTGACTCTCCACCATAGTCCCATTGATGGCGATGGGGGAGTGTCTCTCTCTCTGCTGCTTCCTGTAATCCACAATCAGCTCCTTTGTTTTGCTGACGTTGAGATGGAGGTTGTTATCCCGGCACCAAGATGTCAGTTTTCCGACCTCCTCTTTGTACGCCGTCTCGTTGCCGTCTGTGATCTGACCGATGACGATCGTGTCATCAGCAAACTTCACGATGGTGTTGGAGCTGTGTGTGGCCACGCAGTTGTGTGTGAACAGGGAGTAGAGGAGAGGGCTGAGCACGCAGCCTTGAGGGGCACCGGTGTTGAGGATCAGGGTGGAGGATGTGATGTTTCCCACCCGCACTGCCTGGGGTCTGCCCGTCAGGAAGTTCAGGATCCAGTCACAGAGGGCGCTGTTGAGCCCGAGGTCTCTGAGCTTGATGGCCAGCTTGGAGGGCACAAGGGTATTGAATGCTGAACTGTAATCAATGAACAGCATTCTCACATATGTGTTCCTCTGGTCCAGGTGCGAGAGGGCAGTGTGGATGGTGAGGGCTATGGTGTCGTCTGTGGACCTGTTTGCTCTGTAGGCAATCTGCAGGGGGTCCAGAGAGTCAGGGAGGGAGGGAGGGAGGAGGTGATGAAGGTTTTGACTAACCGCTCAAAGCCCTTCATAATGATGGAGGTGAGTGCTACTGGGCGGTAGTCATTGAGGTTGGTGATTATTGTTTTTTTGGGGACAGTAATGATGGTGGAGTGTTTGAAGCATGTGGGGACTACAGACTGCAGCAGGGACCTTTTGAAGATGTCTGTGAACACCTCGGCCAGCTGCACTGCACACACCCTGAGAACACGGCAAGGGATGCCATCAGGTCCAGGAGCTTTGTGTGGGTTAACCTTTTTAAAGGATTTTGCACACATCTGCCCTGTTTAAAACAAAAGGGCAGGGCTCCTGGTCCTTCTCCACAGCCTGACTGCTCATGGATTAAAAGTCTTCTTGCGAGTTAAACGGGTCCATTTAATGAATCTGAACAAGGGGTTCGATTGACTCACCGACAATAAGGGCATCGCATCAGAAAATCCTGATATGTGTCAAGTCAAAAAACCTAGTTTTGAGGACTTGCTGGAGTTGTGACAACGGAAAGAGCTCATAGACTTACACACTGTTACAGGAAGCCATTAGACAGTGTGTGTAGATGAAATGAATGATTAACAGATTTGAGCAGATGTGTGGACGGTGCTGAAAGGTGCTTCCCTGGTGCTGATAACAGGCCTTCCCATTAACTGGATGTGCTACAACCTTTCTCACAGGCAAATGAAGGTGAGAGTGATCTCCCGCTCTCCCTCCTCCTCCCCCTGTCTCTTCCTTGTCTCTCTTCCATCTTTATATACTAACTTATTGTATTTTACAAACCCTGAGGGGACTGTACCAATCCTTCCACACAGCACAATCTCCACCAGCGATGCCAAGAGCATTTCCGACTGTCTCCTCCCACATAAAATGCTTCCTTCTAACTTGAAATTGCAAGTAAACGCACCCAGTTCACGAGGCATCTATCTATTCACGCAGCAGACTTGTTGAAACCTTTGAGGACTTCCTTAGAAAATACCCTGGTCAATATCTGACTAATTACCTGCCAATCTGTCGGCACTATCCGAGCGGAGGTTATCCAATTGATCGACTTGACAAAGACAGCCGAGACAGACTTTGAAAGTCCTTATTCGATTTATTTTCAGTGGATCTCTGCACTTCCGAGACGTAAGTGTTTGTCATTGCAGCTGGCACTCGGCATTTCTGCAGATCTTTACAGGCGAAATGCAATGGAGAAGAGGGGGCTTTCTAGTCTACTTTCGAGCTAGTGTTATGGCATCCCCTCTGTAACTTTGGCCAGGATGATCATAATCTCACCAAAATTACACTTGTGTTTTTTATTCCACTTGAGTTCAAGCAAACAAAGCAATTCACTCTGAGCCTATCAGGTGAAATATTAAAAGGGTGCTTCTAAATCTGGCAGAGTCGGTGTTATGGCTGCCGGATCTGGCAACCCCCCCCGTGTAACTTTGGCCAGGATGATCATAATCTCACAAAAATCACAATTGTGTTAGTTATTCCACTGAAGTAAACAAAAATAATTCACTTTGAGTCTACCAGGTGAAATATTAAATAAAACATCCCCGAGATGTATCCTTTTTCCAACTTATAACAACAACATTTGCATGAAGAAATTTTCTCCGTCTCTCTCAGGCTGTGTGTCATTAATATTCTTGTTTTGACAAGCTGCTCTCTTCTCTGTATGTGTAATACGTCTGTCTCGGATCGGTCTACTATAACTGTCTTTGCTCTTTCAGCTGCGTCAGAGCCAAAGTTCAGTCGCAGCTCCCTTATAAGCCTGCACATATCCCCAGCGGCTGATAACTAGAGTGGAGTGCCGAGCCACTGCCTTACTTTCTCGCTCACTAAAGAAAGTGAGAATCAGAGGCGAGGGATTGGGGAATGCGGGCAAGCATGCAGCCTCCCAAAACAAAGTGAATTTGTATGCTGCTCAACAGTGAAGAGTACATTTCCAATAGGGTACAAATGAGCTGGTCCTTGATGTATTACCGCACAATGCCTGTGTGTGTGTGTGTGTGTGTGTGTGTGTGTGTGTGTGTGTGTCTGTGTGTGTGTGTGTGTGTGAGAGTGTGAGTGTGAGTGTGTGTGTGCGTGTGTGTGTGTGTGTGTGTGTGTGTGTGTGTGTGTGTGTGTGTGTGTGTGTGTGTGTGTATGTGTGTGTGTGTGTGTATTCGTATGAGCATGCAGCCCTGCCTGTGTGTGGCTGTGTATTATGAATTCAACCCTTCAGGACTGTACATGTTCTCTCTGTGATTGATGAAACTCCTCAAAACCAGAGAAAAGGAAAGCTGCAATCTCACACGGGAGTGATTAACTGGCCTTCTTTCTGCACTAACAGATAGAAGAACCTTCAGAAACTCTCTGAAGTGGGATTAAGAGTTTTCAGATGTTGGCAGCAAACACCAAAGATATTTTGTCCACATCAAACAAGCCAATTGGTTGCATTAGATCTGCGGCTGACAGGGCTTAGATAATGCCTCAGCATGATGTCTGGACTCTAAGTGTACACATTATATATATATAACATCTCAATAGGTCCAGACTTTTTTGTCCTCCTAGCTGTCCTTGACGAACAAAACCCAGACAGAGGCCAACTGGTCTAAAGATGTTACTGCTTTCAGCAAACAAAGCAACTGTTTTAGTGAACTGGGTTGAGTTGAGTTGTGCACAAGGGACACTGGATTAAAAGATTTATGCTAGAACGTGCTTCTTACCAAAGCGCATTCGAGCCAACTACAATACGCCATATGTATAAACAAACAGCTTCAGTCAGAGACACACTCTCCGTCCTAGCTCCGTGTCGAGATGAGCTGTTTCGTTCATGTTAGAAAAATATGCACTTGGTGCAGTTTAAAGGTGCATGTAAAGACGTTCATTATCCTCCAGGATCCTTCAGCCTGTGGTGCACTCACTTAACACGCTTTTTATTATCCACTTTTGATTTCTGCAACGAAAACAATTGGATAACCTTGATTACATCTTATCTTACAAGTCAATTAAGATAATTTAACCCTTTAACATTTTTTTAAGCATTCTTAAATTTCGGGAATAATTTGGTCAGTACAATGTTATCATTGCTGATACAACCAATGACTAGAGCTACACAAATGAAAGCAGTATGAAACATACTTTACCTTGAATCCCAAGGGTGTTCTTAAGAAAACTCTTTGGCCGTATTATAATCAATATTACAAAAATAAATTAATAAATTCATTCAAACATTGAGCCACAATCTAACCAAAAACATCACTCCTACCTAAGTCTAGGTGCTTTTAATGTAAATTGACAAACTTGTGTTTTGATTTTCGGTTGTTGAGAAACACAACAGGTGGATTTTGCTCAAATTGTCAAAGGGCAGTTTTACTTTTGTATTGGTTTATGTTCTAATTATTTACAAAGCTTGCTTTTGTGAGAGCTGATGGCACCAATTGTTCTAAGATTGACTGAAAACTTGAATTAGCAAACCAACATCAGTCATTGGTGTCGTTCTTCAGGCTGTCTATATTTTATTCCCTTTCATTCTGAGTCCTGTGACTGCTTTCATTTCATAATCACAGTAATTGGAAACCAATGCATCCAGTCAAGCTATGACAAAGGGGCTAAATGGAAAAGCCAGTCCCCGGGAGAATTGAGGCGTTGTAACTGCATTGTTCCAGGAGTGAAACATTAATTGCTAGTACCTCACACTTTGCTCTCCGCACCCCCACCACCTCCCACCCTCTCTCTGCGAGACCACTCACCTCCCAGCTCCTCGGTGGAGATGCTGTTGAGCTGGAAGGCTTCGTTGCCCTCCGTCAGGGAGCTGCTCAGGTAGTTGTCTGGATAGAGCAGGCCTGCCCGCACATGGTGGAATGGCATCTTCTCCCTGCAGATCACACACACACACACACACACACACACACACACACACACACACACACACACACACACACACACACACACACACACACACACACACACACACACACACACACACACACACACACACACACACACACACACACACACACACACACACACACACACACACACACACACACACACACACACACACACACACACACACACACACACACACACAAACACACACACACACACACACACAAATCAACAGGTAAGAGGGATTTGAGTATCAGTGTGTGTGTACCCTCGATGTAAATCCTGACTACCAGCACAGTTGTGAGCCTTTTTATTAGGGAGGCAGACAGTGTCCAAACTTTTTAAGAGTGTGCCGAAGACTTTCCTTTAAAAAGAAAAAGCATATTGTTAAATCTTGCTTCTAGATTACCCTGAGTCCTACATGTTATGGTATTTTATTGAATGTTTTTATTGTATTTTTGTATTTTATCTAATTGTATTTGTATCTATTTAATTGTATTTCACGTTCTATCTTGTGTTTTTATTATTTTCTTGCAATTTAATGTATCTATTAACACTGTCATCTATGTGTGTTAATCTGTGATGCCCACTGAGACAAACGTGTTTTGTGATGTTGGGCTATATAAATAAACCTTGATTTTTAGAAACTCAAGCTCCTGTGTTCCTTCCGCTCTGCTAATGCTCACTTCTGGAAGAAACCACTGTCTCCTCATGGCAGAATCATAGTGACAAGTTATGTAATCACATTATAATTCAATGGTGTCACACAAAAAAAATCCACCGCTATTGTTCTTGTAAATACCATCAGCAACTCTGTATTATCCAGCGATCATTCGCTCGCTGTCTCTTTCCGGCTTGTTCTTTGTTCAGGAAAAGCACTAAGTCCTGTCACTCGTTATCGTGTCCTCGTAGCCCCCCTCGTGAGATCTCTTGACTTCTTGTCCCGTCAGACAATCCCCACTGCCACCCAGCAGCTCACAGGGGACATCAGGGCTTGACAGGGCATCAATCAGCCACGGCCACTGCTGTCCTGCGATCAGTGCGAGGCTCGGCTTTGATTCATGAGGGTTGCCCCTCTGAGGGCTTTCCTTGTGTAATATTTTGACACTGGCGATATGCTTCATGAAATATTCCTGCCCATAGAACATGCTGAACTGTCGCGGTGAGAGAGCGAGAGAGATGGGAAGAGATAGAGATCCCGAGAGTGTTTTGTGAGCATGCTGCTGCCAGACAGGGGAGATAGATATGGAGTGAGAAAGAAGTTGGGATGCAGGAAATATGGTCAAAGCAAAAACAACTCCTCTCCTCTCCTCTCCTCTCCTCTCCTCTCCTCTCCTCTCCTCTCCTCTCCTCTCCATTAGTTGAGACTCAGACTCCTTTGTGGATCTTTTGAATCAGAGCCAAGGGGGAGAAGCGGACAAAGACTGAGCGTAAAGACAAAGACAGTGTAAAAGGTTAAGAGCTGCGGGAAAGGTGTCAGTCCGCTCTGGGGATCTGTAGAGGACACCACATGAGACAGCAGAGAGAGAGAAAGCAGACACAGTGTGTTTGCAGAAAGGTGTGTATGTGCACATATGGTGAGCTCTCAGGAAATATATCCTTTTCCTAGATCTACTTTACTCTCCACCTGCAGATTAGAGGGTCTCAACATGGACACCCACTAACATCACTCTTTTGTGTTTAGCGGTAAAGCTCACATTCAACATCCATTCAAGGGGACAAATGACTCTGCTGCAGTCACAGGTATTTATCGGCTCTGGCTCATGTCGGCAGTAAATGAAGACACCTGGGTGGAGACGCTCATTTAGACACATTTCTGGAATGATGATATGTGATGCATCCATAATTATTTAAAATTAAAAAAAAGGGGTTTGGACTATTTTTATAATTTGCGAATGTACAAAAACATACTATTTATATGCTCTATTAAAAGCCACTCCATTAGACTCCATTAACAGCAGTAACATTACGTATATTACCATATTGTGCACACTTCATTAACCTTGAAAGAAACAACATAAAACTCATCAAAAACATCTTCATTAACCTTAACAGTGATCCACAATCACCAATGCCGGTATGTGTTAAAAAAACCCCACAAGTAACATCTGTTTATAACAAACCCTGCTTCCTGCTGTGTTTGTGCATCAAAAGTTAAATAGAAGTAAAAAAACCCTGCTCGTGTAAAAGTCTTAAAAATGGATGTGTTTCTTTTAAGAGCCGCTGCATCATAATTGACTTAACACTAGTTGTAGTTTGTATTTAGTGTTGACTGATTATGCCACCAGATTTCAGTACACAAAACATGCTGGGAATATTTGTATATCGCTTTAGATAATAATATGTACATCTACAGTAGGCATTAGATAATAATATGTACATCTAGGCAATGGTAAAATATTTTTTGAGAAGCCTTCTGGTGTCAGTTTGTAGTCCGAGTAATATTGAACAATGACATTTGATCGGACTTTTGTTGAATCTAGGTCAAGCGTCTGTGTGGATACATCTGCATTGGGCAACAAATAATCTGGGAAACCATTGGGTACAGCAAAAGCGACAAAAGCTGTCAAAAAAGCGAATAAAAAGAAAGTTGTTTTAGTTTAAATGAAGATATGGTAACTGCAGATATACTTTCTAAACTATTTGCCTCTCATTCACACAGACATCCACTACACATGTATACACCCGAGGAGCTGCCATGGAGCACCCTGGGGTTTAGTGTCCTTCTCATAAGATGAAGACCGGCTCTATCAACTGATCAACATCCAATCCAAATATCTGTTTATTGAGATTAGCAATAAACAACTCTAAACTTTAACACACTTTGAAGTTGCCAACAGGGCTGTAAACAATGTCCGACGCACAGAAGAGAAGCTCTTGCCCCAGACATCCATAGGCTTCACTGGGGTGCACAAAATATAATTTGTTGATCCAAGAGGCTAAATCACACCGATAGCAAATGAGATCTTAGATTGGCGCAGATGGCGCATTATGAATGTTGTTAACTTACATGTAACCAAACATATCATAGGTTTATTTTGGAGTGTGTTTCTGCAGTAATTGATAATGGCACGTTTCCTACATTAGTGCATGCATAGCTGTTAAACAAGTTAAAGAGTGTATCTACATCTGATTCCTCCACTTTAGCTGTGAAGAGAGTGGTGTGTATTTACATTATGAAGTAAGAAGTTTGTCACTGGGACAAAGTGATCTGTCGTGCACTACAAGCTAATATGGAAATTACTACAGAAATGATCACAAGATTAAAAAAAAGTCACAATGAAAAATTAAAAACAATTAATGGCTGTTAAATAAGCCGCAGCAGCTGAAATCCCTAAATTCTTCAACTGCTCAAGTTTAAGTGTAATTATTTAATCAGGGGACAAATGAATTAGACATATGATGTGAAATTAATATGAGAATGTATTTTAACAGTCCATCTGCTCTAACAATTGCTCCACTGACAGAAACACCCACTCACTCGTGGCAAAAAGCAGCAGCGACGCATACACATGCATCAAACTCACTCACACAGATTCTCCGTTTTTTCTCTCTCTCTCTCTCTCTCTCTCTCTCTCTCTCTCTCTCTCTCTCTCTCTCTCTCTCTCTCTCTCTCTCTCTCTCTCTCTCTCTCTCTCTCTCTCTCATTCAATCCCTATTTTTCACTCATATATTTTTGGATTGCGTTATTTTCTACTCCTGAAAACATGGACTGTTGTCACAGAGACGGGCATGAGAGCTGACAAGGACAAGCTTTAGCAGAAAACCTCCATCTGATAAGCCTCATCGCCTGGCTGAGAGCAGGAAGAGGAGTGTCAGAAAGACAGATAAACAGACAGACAAACAGGTGAGAAAAAATGATGGGAGAGGGGGGTGCAGAGGGGATGAAAGGAGCAAATGAAAGCGGGCTTGCTGTCGGTTTTTGAACTGTGGGGTCATCTGCACCCCAGGGAGCTCAGTTTCAAGTCTGCAGCGTGGTGATCGGAACGAATTCGAGCTCAGACTGGAGGGAAGGCGCTCAGATGAAGGGAAAAAGGAGCAAAACAGATTGAGACAAAAACTGGGAATATGTAGAAAGGAGAACCATGTTTTTTCCTCACCTCCCTCCGTCCCCATGGAGAGGAATGCATTAGCAGAATGGCAGAGAAAAGCTGAGAGGTCACAACAGTGTTTTTCCCCCACAAGCACATGCGAGAGCTTCGAGCAGGCAGCCCAGACAAGACAACATTATTAAATGAATCCTTTTCATCAGATAAACAAAAACAATTTGCAGCAGCCACTAATTCAAAACATGCAAAACTGTGTGATTTAACTTCATCCACTGACTGTGATGTGAACTGGATGTGTTAGTCCGCCAGGAGGACTGCAAGATAAGATGCCAATCTTGTCCCCCAGCCATCTCTCCAATAGGTCAACCTGGGTCATCCAATACTCTCTGACCCACCACCAGCCAAGTTAAGAGGCGTGGACTTGTGCACCCCTGGGTTTTCTGCCAGGTGGTCTGACACGACGCTTAGATGTTAAAAGAGTCCCACATGAAAACAGTTGGACCCCCACGATGGTCTGCCACACTGTGCGAATCTGCAGCAGAGTGAGCGCAGCTGGACTCACAGCTACATGTTACACTCATTGCACCGAGAATTGGGTGTCTGAGTAAAAATAAAATAAAAACAACACTCATGCGCGGTACCCTCCAAAATGCTCGCACACACACCGTCTATAATACCACGCACGTATCCTACTGTGACATCCTCCACAGGCGGGTCCCCCAGGGTAGATGGTGATGAATTTGAGGCAGGTGACAGATTTGACCATCACGCTTTATGACTCTGGAGTTTTAAAGCATATGGCATTGAACCTGAATACTATTGGGCTTTAGACTGCAGCCTGTCCCCATTTATCAGAAGCAATGTGAGCATGAGTGAAGAGCGGAGCGGCTGATAAAGCATGATGTATATAGTGATGGAGTGCTTTACTTCCCACTGCGTGTTCAGACAATTACACTATAATTACAGTTGTACCGCGTGTACGAGGGACCTATAATCACCTAATCATACCGATCAAACCCACACAGCACGCACTGACGCGACGCACGCAAACAGCTGGAAAGAGGTTTTCAGGAGCAGTTGCAATGGAAGGATATGAATGCAAATAGACACAGACATCATTGCGTTGTCAGCCATTAAAACAGCACAGCTCATCGAGCCTGTCAACGCTACAGGTCTATTTACACAGGCACATTTCCACTGATCACAACAGGTGCAGTCGCCTCGTGCGCGGCTCTGCGGCCATCAACGGCACCGACGCATGGGCGGTCAGCGGCAGTAATCACCTTGATCACCTTTTAACACATGCACCCTGGGGTGGCACACCAAAGAGCGGTGAAGTGAAGCGTACCTGTCTGTGAAACGAATCTTCCCCCCGGTGTGAGATTCCCCCCGCTCGGTTAGAGCACCGCTGGCGGAGACGCTGAGGGTCTTTGGAAAGATGTGTTTAGTCTGTTTGCATCCGTCCTGTGCTCTTGAGGAGTCCGTCCGACAGCCAAAGATGGACTCATTCAGTCTGTGAGTGGGACCTGCCTCGGGGATTCACCAGCGTGTCATGTGCTCCCCACTTTACAGATAGTTATTCTCAAAAAAATATCAAGTGGTTAGATGAGGAGAAGGAGGTGGATGGTGGTGATGTTGGAGATTAAGTCCGTTTTAGCTGAAGCCCAGACCCTCATGAACGGCCTCCAATTCGTTTTCTACATCTCACTTCTCATCGCCATATATTGTGAATTTTGGATGAAGCAGTTGGTATAGGGAGCCAAATCCTCGTCCTATCAGCTCGCCCAGACGGACGCCACCGAGAACGCCCACGGGTCTGGGTCTGACAAGCGGAGCTGCTGCTGCTGCTGCTGCTGCTGCTGCTGCTGCTGCTGTTGCTGCTGCTGCTGCTGCCAATTGACTATTATACAAGGATTCCAAAAATAAAGAATCAAGATTTAATTAACTGTCAAATCAAAACCGGAGGAAGACCAGTCAACAGTTAGATCGGTAAACCTGCGGAGTGATGGGAAGGGATCTCCCGTGGCTCCCGGTGCATTTATCCCGGTGACAGACTTAACACATGTAGTCCGGTAAGGGAGGGGACACAGGGGCCGCGGCAGCAGAGGTACGACTGTGTAGGTGAGCTGGGAATATGCGACGCTGTGGCGATCAGGTGTGAGAGGGAGAGTCAGGAAGAGAGAGAGAGTGATACAGAGAGCGGGAGAGAGGGAGAGAGAGAAGGGGGGGAGAGAGAGAGAGAGAGAGAGAGAGAGAGAGAGAGAGAAGGGGAGAGAGAGAGAGTGAGAGAAAGAAAGAAAGAGACAGAGAGAGCGAGGGAGAGGGAGAGAGAGAGAGAGAGAGAGAGAGAGAGAGAGAGAGAGAGAGAGAGAGAGAGAGAAAAAAATTCAAAAAAGAGGGAGGGAGGGTGGGAGTCGATGTCCGAGCAATTAAGGTTCCAATAGATCGGTAAAGCTCCAACATTTCTCTGGGGCCGTGTGCATGTGTTTTCATTTAAACCTTTTTTCACGGCTTTTTGTCATTGATGACCAATTATGGTTCTTAGGAAATGACATCAGCTGCAGTACTTAAAAGATGCAGTATTTTTCTTACACCCCCCCCTTCTCCTCTCCCCCCCAACCACCCACCCACCCATCCTAAATCTTCTTCTTTGTAGGCCATATAGCGTCAACATTAAAGGCACTTTACTCCTCCCAAACCCCTCAATTTTTTTCGTTTTTTACCATCCTCCCCCTCCAGTTATCTCCAGTGCTGACTGTCTGTGTGTTTCACTCGCTGCCTCTGATTAGAAAAACCCCACCACTATGCCATTTAGCCTACATCCCCTATTCTAATTATGTAATAGCCTGTGTGGCTCCTCTATTTCCCCCCTGCCAGTGGGAACGCAGCAGCAGCTCAATTCCAGTGTTGGCCTCAAGATTGAAAACTGCACTGCTGCACTGTTTTAATAAAAAAAAGTGGTTATATCAACTTCTCTATCTCCCTTCTGCCTATTGCAGTAGTGTTGCCATAGGGTGATGGGCTAGAGACTGCTGTTAGTCACTGGGAGAAGAGGCTTCAGTGCGGAGATAACACAAATATGGAGGTTTCACTCTGGTGCTTTTGCAGCACATCTAATGAGTTTTAAAAAAAAGGTTTGAATGGATGTTCTCTAGGTTCATAGGGAAACTAGGCCAATCTGAAACACAAAATCATTCATTTTTACAATTTAATTCTCATATAAATCATGTTAAAGAGGTGAAGTTTCTCTGAACATAGGCTTATCTAGAGCTGATTTGTGGCTCTGTCCATGGTGCTGAAGGGCTTCCTCCAGCAGAGGCAGGACGAATGAAGGTGAAGTGAAGCGCCTCATGTCAGCATTTACAGACAAGCTAATCTGCATGACTGTGACTCTTTGCGACTTTGTATTCATTTGTTCAAAGGAGCCAGGATTAACTTGAGTGTTAGAGGCTATTTGTAACATGTAACAAGTAACAAGTAACATGTAATATTTCCTTTTCATACATCATCATTAATTATATAATAAATCCATGTATAGCTACACAAATGTCATTAAGGATTGATTACATAACATTACATGTTTTCCGAAGCGACTTACTGTGGGCAATCCCCACAGGAACAATTTGGGGTGAAGTGTCTTACCCAGGGACACAACGACATGCTGACTGCAGTGGGGTTTGAACCTGTGAGTGACCCCCTGATCCGAACACCAACGCACAACCCACACTCCTCCTTGGCGGATTGATGAAGCCTTATTTCATTATTATGAACTCCACCCCGAAACAATAACACTTTATTTTCACTTACTAACTTTGTAACAGCCCAAAGCTCCTGACCATTAATTGATGGACAACTTAGAGGAAATCCAAATATAAGCTTTTGTTTGTTTTTTGACATTGTAATAATGTAAGACATTGAATGCCACACAACTACACACAAGTCAATTACTTATTTCAATTATAGTTGATGTGAAAACACAAAACTACATGTGACATCATAATAGAAAAAAAAGGCCTGCTCATTTTCCAACACTTAACTCAAAACAAAACAATCTTGAGCAATAAATAACACTACAGGAAAGAGGAAACATGTATTTTTAAACTCAACTGAAGGGAGCGTCATTATTCCAATATGATGGAACGAGTGCCACTTAAAGGTGTTAATATGGGTTGATATCTGGTAACTGTAAAGGCTAAAGATCATCATTCACAAGACCCTTATACACATTACAATTCAGTGTATAAGTAAAAGTAAATATAAAATGGTGAATACTCGAATGTAATTTAAAACTATAATGTTCAATCTAAATACTGGGTCCCATGCAGGTGCTTTTTTTGCTATTTCCTGCAATGTTACGGGAGTCCATCTGCTGTCCAAACAGGACACAGCTGTGTTGCGGATTTCCGGCCAGATAATTTAAATCTCATGAGGAGTTAGGCTCAATTTTCTCAGGTGTTAAGAAATCCGATTTAGTTTACGTAGAGGGTGAGTTGGTTCACTATCCGGCAAAGATGGGACATTTGGAATACATTCACACTCATAATAACAAAATAACATAATTACAGTTCCTCCGTCAGTTCAATTCAAACCTCTTCTTGAGTTCAAAAACTGGACTTATTTTGAGCCGTGTAGCAGTTCCCTGCTGTCAGACTGACTAATACACTTCACCCTGAGTATGACATGGATTTTACTTTCACTGCTGTATCCTGCTAAGTGACCTGAGAGGATTGACAATTGGCAAAACCTCAGGCTTCACAAATACAAAGGGGGGAGTCATGAGAGGAAGTCTAAACCATCAAATAGAACCACAGGGACACACCAACATGGACTCTGACCTCACAGCAAATCAATACAGGCGTCATGTCGCCAATCAAAAGTGGCCACCCTATTTCTTTTAGTAATGTTTGTTCTGTCAGACCACTTATTGTTCACTAATAGAGATACAGTGTGCTTTTATAGCCTTCGGCAGGATGTAATCACTAAATGGGACCATGACTAAAGCATACCCTGAAGTGACAGACTTTACACTTTTTTATCAGATTGTTGACAGTGGAGTTTCAAGAAATATAAGGGATCTACATGCAGTAAAAAGTCTTAAAAGGGCTTATTTTGAATGTTGTGCATAGGCGATAACCTCAAGACTTAAATCATGTCAAATCTACTTGATAAATCAGCAAAAAGAAGAAAATAAGATTTACAAATCAGGCATAGGCTGATTAAAAAAGAAGAATTAGCAAGGTTGGATTTATAGACTGAAATAGTCTCTTTTGAGGTCACACTACAGCGGTCTGCTGGACAAGAACATTAGCATTTCAAAGTTCCCGTTCAGATTTACCCATTTATTTTCTCCATGACAGTGAAAGGGGACGATAATGTGCTGCTTTAAGAGCCTCTTTCATACTGCTGTATTTATCTAAATGAAAGTGATTTCTTGAAGAGCGTTAAAGGTTATGATTTTAGTTGAGTTTTATAATAATTAAGCTCAAACTAGAAATAATGGAATATGAACGGCACCTTTCTGTCTTTATGCTGCAGAGTAAAGCTAAAGAACACACAGACCTCTTCTGTACGTACACTCCTGGTATTTCAAACACTTCTTATATACATTCTGTCTGCTTTGTAAAGTTGCAGCTACCTTGATCTTGTTTCCGGCTCCCGCATGAAGTGGGAACCTGGCAGCGACGGCAACATGAGAAAGGAGATTATGGTTTCAGATCACAACCCTGCTGTATAACACATTTAACATCTCTCCAAATCTCCCCTCATTTGCATTTCAATATTTCCATTATCCATTCCACTCAACATCCCTGCCATGTTTTGTCCAATTCAGCAGCTACGATGACCTTCTAAGCAGAAAAAAACTGCTTCCTGTCAGCCAGAGTTTTGCGCCGTAGACATCATCGGAAATTAATTAAAAAAACCCTAAGGAGGTTCATCTAAATTCACCTGTGTACCTGGGATTGGTAACAGGGCGGTATGGTAAATCAATCAGCGGGTAAGTGTGATATAGTGCATTTGTGAGCAACCACGAATTAGTAAAGGCTTGGTGAATGACCAGAGAGACACAGACATAAATTCTAAACAGGTAAAAGCCGGACCTGACATACATTTAAAATTCAGTCAGAACTTTTCACCGCAAAGGTCATCCAGCCAAACACAAACTCGGCCATCATGTGCACTTATAAAAGCCCGCTTCCAAACACACACAGATAAATGTATGTCCAAGTAAATATACAATATATTCAGGAGCTGGAGGTAAAACTTAAAGTTCCCACCCAGGGAGGTTACGTCTGCAACATCTCATAAATAATGCAACACTGACTGTATTTTACATCCAGACCTGTTCAGAACAGAATGTCTGCAGAAACAACTACTGGCAGATGTGGCACACACACATTAAACAAGATAATGGACACTTTGAGAACTCTTAAACATGACTGACATTAGGATGTGAAAAATGTGGACTGAGTGAGTAGAGAAAATACTATATATATATTCATTTTTTTATATCGTTTTGCTTCAGGCACTTAGGCTTTAAGCCGGAGGCAGAGAGTGTCCATGGTTGGGGAGTGAGGTGTTGAGGCACTACATATTCCAAAAATAAACATAAATGTGTTACGGTACTTAAATAATTATGAGTATGGATTGGTGTGAAAAATTTGACTTTTTTTGGTACGCTAAAACAAGAGCAACAATCGTGAAAGGCTGAATCAACAGTAGCAATCCTAATGAATGTTGAACAGATATTTCGGTTAATGCTAATATTAATATTGCACTTGCAAACAAAACTGGATTAAAGATATGACTGTATTTGATCTGTGTTTTAATGACTCAGATATGATAGTCTGAAGGTGACTAAATGTAATACATTACTGAGGAGAATACCTGGATAAAAGAAAGACTGTGGCTTTTACGGAGGTGACCTTATTCTGTCAGTCAGTTGTCCCCATTTCATATAATGTAGAAAATGGAATAATATAAAAACGATATAGTAAATGTAGATATTGTATCAGAACTATCCCACCATCAACCAACATTTGCTGTAAGCAGCTCCTGCACTGCAGATTGAATTATGGTAAAATGGTGTCCATCAGCACCACTCAAAAATAGAGCAATTTCAGATTGCATGGTCACATAAGAGAGAAATTGCTATAAGACCTGTGTGAATTAGTATATGCTTTAGCATGCATCTAGGTCACAGAGAGTGCCTTCAAGAAAGTCACCGAAGCTTCACCTGCTCACTGTTTGTAAACTGTCAGCTAAATAACTAAAGCAGAGTATGTTTGACAGCCTGTAATGACATTAGCCACGGCAACTTTAAATAGTTTGTAGCCCTTGCTGTCCACAGAGCATAAAATTAGGAATTACTGCCATCTCCAGAGTAGTGACAGGCACGGCGAGAGGCGGGTAGAAGTGCTAACGGGTTAGCGGTGCACTGTGACTACACCGCTGACCTGCTGCAGACATGATGGATGTTTTCTCAAAATGTAACACTGCTTCCATTTGGAGATTACTGGGTGACTCATCATCTCCCTTAAATAGATGTATACACTCAGGAATACACACATACGCACATGCAGACAAAAAATACACACAAACCTTATAAAATATATCTCAGTGTTATCCTGCTGCTTGTCAGTCACTCAGTGTTGTTCATTGTGACTTCTCCACAGATCCATTCTTCGTGCAGAACTAATGTCCTTATTTAATTATGTAGTAATGTTTTGGTGAATTAAAGCTCAAATGATCCCACAGTCTCCCCCGGCATTCAACAAGAGCCGCTAAACACTGGAACAATTACATTTTTAATGGTGTTCCAGGGGAAGTTGAAGTGCAACATTGTGGTTGAAATGCAATTTTAGAAGATTTTTCCACCCAAGAAAAAAAAGGATGCGAAAGATAGAAATCTTATCTATCTGGCTTGGAAATGCTTTATGCCGAAAATATCATCTATAGGGACCTTCAATCCAGAAATATCAAGAATCAGCCTTGAAAAATCCCATATCAGCGGAAACCTGGCCAACATAAACACACAGCATGAATAAATCTCACACCTTGTGGGTTTAAGCTGTTCTAGTCCTCTTTCCCCTCTGAGGAGCCATGCAGCTGCCAGTCCATCATCCCTGCAGACGCCCAACTTCAGCTGCAGCCTTCTGATCCTGACTGGTTCCAAATGGTTTGACGCCTGAACACACACACACACACACACACACACACACACACACACACACACACACACACACACACACACACACACACACACACACACACACACACACACACACACACACACACACACACACACACACACACACACACACACACACACACACACACACACACACACACACACACACACACACACACGGTCAGAGTCAGCAAACTAATAAAAACATTGCACCTGACACATTTTGAGTGAGTGTGGCTGAATCTTTGTGTATTTTTGTGTTCAACAGGTATGGAAAGACAGTTCACATCTGAACATGGTTTAATTCACACCTCAGGTAAACATAAGCCCACAGCAGGAGACGAAAGCTAAAAGTAAAATGGACAAAGTAACTGAACCAATGAGATGAGACAGAATTGAGAGTGCAGCAGAGTAGCCGGGCTCTGTCTGAGCAGAATTATGAGCATGTGAACAAGAGGGCTTGATTAAAAAAATCACTCTGGGGACACTCATCTGAACCATGCACACAAAAGTGCAGACCCACTTCCATAGACACACACAGAAACACACAATAATAACCAACACACGCTCTCACGCTGGTTCAGACGCAAATTAGGTTAAATTAAAACACAATTACATTCATTAAAATCCATTATAGGGACATGTTGCTATAGTGATACAATGTATAGGATTTCACTTTAATCTGAGCTCAAAACTTTACGATTTACCAAGTGAAGAACAACTCTGCCAACACAGCGAAAAAAAGGTGATTTTTGACCAAAAAAACACGGCCCAGTAAACGGAAAAAGCAGGAAATTTAACACATTTGACAGTAAAACAAATCAATTTGACAAATTATCGTTGGATAACATTTTTTTTAAAGCAACTCAACGATGCACAAAAACATTTAATATTGATATTCGGAATCATATCAAGAACAGAAATCCAAGCCAAAAGATCCCATGCTGCAGTGGCCATTTGACCAATTGCCATTTTTGGTAGTTACCTGCATTTGACATTGTACGGAACTAACATGCTTTTCCAATCATATGTAGAACAGTATGTTAAAGAAAACGCTTTTTTCCAATCAATTTAAACTTCTGTATTTCATTTTTTGACAGGGATAATCTCATATGACAGGAGCTACAGGTTAAACAAGATTGATAAAGTATGTCTTTGGCGAGGCATTACCTTTCTGCAGACACATATCACAGAAACCCTGCTCGGAGATGGTTGCACTTTATCTCAGACTTTAGGCTTTGTCCTCTATAGTTTATCCGCTTGGGTTGAATTTAAATGTGCAATACACTTTTGTCTTCATAGCAGCGTGTCAAAACAGTCTGGAGATTATTGCAAGTGAAGCCCATTCCCTGCAGTTTATAATTATCTTGTCAATAATGCATGAAGTCATATAAATCACAATACGTCTGTTGGTCTGGCCTCCCCAAGGTCACTCCTCTTCCTCTTCTCATCTATTTCTCATCCTGCAGCTTTCATTTCTTTCCCACAATGGCTATCTGAACGTTATCCCTCATGATCCTTTCAATGCAGCTCTTCATACCGCCCCCTAACTCCTAGTCAGCAGAGTAAATAAATGATGACCATCTTGGCATGATTCTCAGTTAGTTTGTTTTCTCTGACACATACTCAGGCGGCAAAAATCAAACATTTCGGATTTGCCGAAGGGCACATCTGTGTGTGTGTGCACACTGCAGACCTGTAAAAGCACGTACATGCGCGTGATTGTACACAAACAGGCACACACATATAAACACACACACAACAATGCAGGATCCGGGCTGCGCCATCACAAGTCACGGCTCTCTAAATTAAATAACATCAAATTAGATTCAAGTAAATGAAACGTCACTGTGGAGCTTTGGGACGAGAGGATGGAAGGGTTGTGCAGGGATAGTGAGGCGAGGGAGGGCAGGAGAGAGGTGGGAGACACGAGCAGCTAAAGACTTTATGTAGATTTAAGGGGAAAGGCAGGTCAAGGAGAGGAAGAGGTGAGGGAGAAGAGCGGAAAGGAGAAGGTGAGGTAAAGGAGAAAGAGTGAATCAGGGAGGACCGAAGGGAGGGGGCCAGCAGCGAGGTTACAGCAAACACACACGGATGAGGGTCCAGGAGGAAAGAGTGTGTGTGTGTGTGTGTGTGTGTGTGTGTGTGTGTGTGTGTGTGTGTGTGTGTGTGTGTGTGTGTGTGTGTGTGTCTGTGTGTGTGTGTGTGTGTGTGTGTGTGGGGGTGTGTGTGTCTGTGTGTGTGTGTGTGTGTGTGTGTGTGTGTGTGTGTGTGTGTGTGTGTGTGTGTATGTGTGTGTGTCTGTGTGTGTGTGTCAGACTCAAAAATTCAGTCATCTGCCATAGGAATTGCCATGGCAACATATTAGCTTTCTGATTCATATGCTCATTGGACCAAACTTCAATGAAACCAAAACGAATTCCTGTGACAACACTATCCAACGTTTGATATGCAGCACGCGTTTAAAGATTGCTGTGCGACAACAAAAGGCTGTTTAGTTCCAATCAAGTTCTGCTGAAGGACTGTGGAGGGTCACTTCTGTAAAGCCAATGTTTTGCAACAATAATAGCCTACCACTGTTGTTGCTTTTCGTTGCTGTCAGTCAAGCGCTTTATAGAGTCGTCGCTGCGGCAGGTGAATAGCAGCATTGTGTTCCTCAGGTATTAATATCGCCTCTCGGAGGGAGAACTAAACTGAAGACAGAGGCAGAGGGCTTTTCATTTGGTGGTGTGCAGTAAATCAAGGCAGAAACCAGAGTTATTGAGCTCTACCTGCACCATCACCTCGCTGTAATCTTTTTCCACTCACCCCAAAGTGGCGACCTCTTCCGACCTTTGATTTACCCCGTTGCCCTCCTATTTCCTACCTCGCAGTCTTTTCCCGCTTCAAATGCACGCCCCCTCTAAGTCTCCTCACTGTTTCATCCCGGTGCTTGGATTTCATTTAACTCCTTTCCTTCACCTTTCCCTCCACCAACACAATTTCCCCCAGCTCATTGTCGACAGCTGCCTTTCTCATCATAAACGTCTCCCTGGATTCCTCCCACATCGTCTCTTCTCACCTCCTGCTGGCAGCGTCCCCAGAGATGCTGAAAAGGAGGTCAGCTTTGTCACAACACAGGTTCACATTACATTCCCATACAGCATTTTGGCTGCCAGCATGCAGGATTGATGGTTTTGGGGTTTTCTGTAAGCCCAGAGAGAAGGAGCAGAAATCATCTACCGAGAGATGAACACAAAGAGAGCCAGGTAAAAACTAAAGAAGCAGAAAAATCAAATGTACTCTGTGGGAGATTCGTGTAGAGAGATAAAAGGAGCATGTTGGAAACACTGTATGTTCTGTTCTAACCCTCCCATTTAATGATCATATTTAGCAAGCTGTAAGAAAAGTGAGGTTATTAATAGGCAATGTTATTTCTTCTTATTTAGATCTTTGAATGTATAACATCTTGAAGGTACTTACGTAGATTTAGTTTGGCAACAGGAGGGCAGAACGAGCTGCAAACACAACACTGACACAGTTTGTATTGCGCACGTGTTAGCAAACAAACACGTGCGCAATACAAATTCATCAGAGCAACATTAGCATTAATTTAATCATGTTACTTTCCACCTGACAAATGCAAGTCTGAAATTCAGTCTAGTTTTTACTTTAAAGATCTTTATTTATGCAGATCTAAGATGTAAAAAGTCATGGATGTTGTCTTACATCCTTTACTCCTTTTACAGTCATT